>NW_026067999.1:3457983-3459460 GCF_014885135.2 Alexandromys fortis
TAAGATCCTCCCTGGTAAGCCAGCTCGTGGGCTACACAGAATATTAGAAATGGGTTAGAACAATATGTAAGAGCTAGCCATAAGGAACTGGAACTATCCGGGCCAGGCAGTGTTTGAAAGAATACAGTTTCCGTGTAATTATTTCTGGGCATAAGCTAGCCATGCGGGCGGCCGGGTGCCGGGGACGCAGCCCTGCCGCCGTCCCTATTTCAACAATAATTCTCCTCCATCCTCCATCCACAGGTTCCCTGAGGTCTGTCTAAAGTTTCATTGATTTTGTTTTTGCTAGTCATGTTTGGCTCTATCAAGGTCTCGGTTGTCCAACCTCTCGGTCCTGGGTCTTCAGGCAGTTTCAGGGGTTGGTTCCTTCTTGTGGGATGGGTCTTAAACTGGACAAATCATTGATTGGCCACTACTATAATTTCTGCCACCCTTACTCTAGCACATCTAGTAGAGAGGGCAAATTGTAGGTCAAAGATTATGTGGCTCAGTTGAGGTCCCAGATGGCCAGTTCAGGCCTTCTATGCCCCATTACTAGGAGTCTTAGCTACAGTCACCTTCATAGGTTTCTGGTAGTTTCCATTGCCTTGTGGTATAGGAGGTCCTTCTGTTTATGTGTTGCTTTCACTGGTTAATGAATGAAGAAACTGCCTTGGCGTATTGATAAGGCAGAACTTAGGTAGACGGGGGGGGGGGAACAGAACTGAATGCTGGGAGAAAGAAGGGTGGAAAGAGAGATAAGCCATGGATCCTCCACCTCAGATGGACACCGCTGATTAGAATCTTTCCCAGTAAGCCACTGCCACGTGGCAATATACAGATTAATAGAAATGAGTTAAATCAAGATGTGAGAGATAGCCAATAAGAGGCTAGAAATAATGGGCCAGGCAGTGATTTAATTAATACAATTTCTGTGTGGTTATTTTGGGGTAAACTAGCCAGGTGGCCGGGACCAATAAGCAGACCCTCTCCCTTTGCAATAATTGGCACTCTAACATGGTTAACTAACTCCATGTAAAATATGAGAGGGCATCCAGACTGCCTAGGCTCCCACAAAGCCAATATGTGCAGTAGGCTCAAAAACCCATTGCCATTGTTCTTGAGGTCTCAGTAGTCCTCATTGTCCACTATGTTCAGTGAGACCAGTTTTGACCCAGGCTTTTTCAGACCCAGGCCAGCTGGCCTTGGTGAGTTCCCGATAGAACATCCCCATTGTCTCAGTGTGTGGGTGCCCCCCTCGCGGTCCTGAGTTCCTTGCTCGTGCTCTCTCTCCTTCTGCTCCTGATTTGGACCTTGAGATTTTAGTCCGGTGCTCCATTGTGGGTCTCTGTCTCTGTCTCCTTTCATCGCCTGATGAAGGTTAATATTCAGGAGGATGCCTATATGTTTTTCTTTGGGTTCTCCTTTTTATTTAGCTTCTCTAAGAACCCGAATTATAGGCTCAATGTCCTTTATTTATGGCTAGAAACCAAATATG
>NW_026067999.1:3459729-3461796 GCF_014885135.2 Alexandromys fortis
CTTTAATAAATTAAAAAAATAAATAAATTTAAAAAAAGAAAATAAATAAAAATAAAAAAATAAAATTAAAAAAAATAAAATATGAGAGGGCTTGAAAAGGAATTCTAGACAAAAATATAGAGTTTAGCACAGCTTTTTGCTGTTTGCTGGTGGCATGCCACAGCTCCTTTAAGAGAGTTCCTCACTCAGCAGCAGTAGCAGCAGCAGAAAAAAAAAACTATGCAGTTTTAAAATGCTGGCTTTCTGGGCTATGTTGCCAGCACAATCTCTGGCTCCTGTGGGAGACAGAGCATTTGGATGGGGTTTGTCAGTAAAGTGCAATGGCTTGCTTGACGGCAATGTGGATTCTTTGTGTGCCTGGAAGTGGGGCAGTGAGTGTGGCTCAGAGGCATGAGTGGCTCCACCATGCTAGACTGGGCGGGGCAAGCAGGCACTGATGTATTACCCTAGCAATGATGCAGCTTATGTTTTTAAGAAAGAGTTAGCATTTTAAGAAGTGCTCCTCAACAAGTAAAGAATTACAGATTCACAATAGGATAGATTCAGACATAAAAGACCTCTAAATGGGTCACAGTGTTGGATAAATGTACATAGCCTTGGGAGAGAGAAGAAAAAGAGTATAGGGAGTCATAAAATAAAGTTAATGTTTAAAAAAAGGGAGAGTCTTTAAAGAGACAAAGTACAGATCATTATAGATTAGAAGAACTAAAGAAAAATAAGGCACATAAAAATGGAAAATTCACAGAGAGTCTGGATTATGTATATTGTGTTTTCTTTGAATTTTTTGGCTGTGGAGGAGCTAAGTACAGAGAGACATTTCATTGTATGGGCTGCTAAGCTAAACCAGCATGTATATTGTAATGGTATCTTGACAACAGAATTTGGATCTAAGGATATGGTGCTTTGGAAAAGAGGTTTTTCTTTTGTTTTCACAGAAGATGAGAACCTGTGGATTGCTTCTAGGCCAATATGGTTTAATAGACTGCATCCCCTGAGAGGTCATAGTGAACACCCTCAAAATATTTCTTCACCTAACTGCTGACTGAGATGAACCTAGTACACAGGATACACCATGAAAGACCTGATTAACAGTGCCCCTAACAAGCAGAAAGCAGTATGGGCAAAACTATGCCCATATTCCCAACTATTGTTTATAAATGTTCTTTTACATTCAAAGGGGGATATGATATAGATATGCTATAGAGATTTGCATTCATATGAATCTTGCTTATTGATACAAATTTAAGGTCAATTTTGTTATATGTATATTTCTGCTCTTAATTAAAGTACTGTGATTGTGTAGTTCATTTAAAAATGTAATGTATAATTAAGAAATATAGCTTAATAGTCATCTGTAATAGTCAAAACTGTATTCATGTTAGATTTTTCTAGATGTATAGAGATATATTTCAGTTAGTTAGGTATTCTTCAAATCTTTCAGAGACCCTCAGAATATGGCATTTAAAATGTTTAAAAAATTTAGAACTTTTCAGGACAATGAGACACCTCTGGTCCTGGCAGCACCAAGCTACTTCTAAAGAAGGATGGCATTGAAAAGGCTCTTTATGAAGTTGGTTAGCCATTTGGGCAAGAAACTGGTCTTGCCTGAACTGTTGCATAAACTGGACATGAAGAACCTGCAGAGAGATGACTGATGAACTTGCTTAAAGGTGAGATAGTCCTTCAGTGTTCCTGTTCCATGAAAGAGTCTGCAAGACATTCTGCAGGTCACAGAAGAAAGTGACTGAACTGCCTTTAAAATTTCCTGCTTCACACACATCTTAATTAAGGGAGCCATCTTAGGGTTGGCAAGAGATTTGGTGCTCCCAGGTGCCCAGGGCGATGTCCCCAGTTAGTTCCTGGGGCAGCTGAGGACAGAGAACCTGAAATGACCCTATCCTATAGCCATACTGATTAATATCTTGCATATCACCATAGAACCTTCATCTGGAGATGGATGGAGATAGAGACAGAGACCCACACTGGAGCACTGGACTGAGCTCCCAATGTCCCAAGGAGGAGCAGAAGGAGGGAAAATATGAGCAAAGAAGTCAGGACCACGAGGGG
>NW_026067999.1:3469549-3471207 GCF_014885135.2 Alexandromys fortis
CTTTTTTTTTTTCAATAAAAAAATTATATTTAAAAAAAAATTTCCTGCTTCATGAAAATGTCTGCTGGATACTATGGGCCAGTAGGCTGAAGATGGATGCCTCAACAGTACAGAAGAACTTTAAGTTACTGACCAGGAAGCGAGATGTCTTTGTCAATTCTAGAGTTTTTGGAAGTTGCTTACAATGTACATTCTGTTTACTTAGGTAATAGTATATTCTTTTGGAGTCTTTGCTGGAGTTGAAGAATAGATAGATAATTATAGTTAAGCTATCCTAAGCTTGCCAGGCACCTGGGACAAACAAGAAGGCCCTCCTTCTACAACCTTTAGTTCCTAGCTTAACCCAGAGATGCCCCTGATTCCACCTGTATGTCCTAGTACTCCCTCAGCTTCTGTCCCCCCTCAACTTGATCCTTCTTGTTTCTATGTCCAACCCTCTCATTTATAGACCCCCCTTGGTGTGGGAGGTCCTTCTGTCTGTGTGTTGTTTTTATTGGTTAATGAATAAAGAACTTCTTTGATCCTATGGCATGGAAGAACAGAACTAGGTATGGAAAGCTATACTGTATGCTAGGAGGAAGAAGGGTTAAGTCAGAGAGAAACAATGGAGCAGCTGAAGATAGATGCTGGGAACTTTACCTGGTAAGCCACAGCCATGTGGCAATATACAGATTAATAGAAATGAGTTAAATTAATACAAGAGTTAGCCAATAAGAAACTAAAGCTAATGGGCCAAGCAGTGATTTAATTAGTACTGTTTCTGTGTGATTATTTCAGGTCTAAGATAGCTGAACAGCCCGGAACTAACAAGTGGCCCGTCCTCCTATGCCCTCTATCCACCTATGATGTCTATTCTATTTACCCTTCACAGTGAGATTCACATGTGCCCCCCCTTGGGCTAATATCACTTATGAGTGAGTATATAAATGTTTCTCTTTCTGGGTCTGGATTACCTCATTCAGGATGTTTTCTAGTTCCATACATTTGCCAGTAAATTTCATAATGTCATTGTTTTTAACAGCTGTGTAATACTCCATTGTGTAAATGTACCACATTTTCATTATCCATTTTTCGGTTGAAGGACATCTAGGTTGTTTCCAATTTCTGAAAATTATGAATAAGGCCGTTATGAACATAGTTAAGCAAGTTTCTTTATGGTATGGTAGGATTAAGGTTAGTATACATAAGTGATCCTAAAATTTCTAGCAGGGAACTCCTGTAGCTAATAACACATTCAGATAAGTAACTGGATACAAAATAAAATTTAAAAAACAAGTAGTACTCATATATACAAATGATAAATGGGATGAGAAAGAAATTAGGGAAACAATACCCTTCACAATAGCCACAAATAATATAAAATACCTCAGTGTAACTCTAACTAATCAAGTAAAAGTCCTGTATGGAAAGGACTTCAAGTTTTTGAAGATAAAAATTGAGGAAGATATCAGAAGATGGAAAGATCTCCACTGCTTATTGATTGGTAGGCTTAACATAGTAAAAATGGCCATCTTACCAAAACCAATCTATAGATTTAGTGCAATTCCCCTCACAATTCCAACACAATTCTTTTTTTTAATTTATTTATTTCTTTATTAATTAATTAAAGATTTCTGTCTCTTCCCCACCGCTGCCTCCCCTTTCCCTCCCCCTCCCCC
>NW_026067999.1:3471851-3509159 GCF_014885135.2 Alexandromys fortis
TATATATAATCCAGAAATACACGATGGAAAAAAGACAGCATCTTCATCAAATGGTGCTGATCTAACTGGATGTTGGTACGTAGAAGAGTGCAGATAGTGTATCTATCACCCTGCAGAAAACTCAAGTCCAAGTGCATCAAAGAGCTCCCCATAAAACCATACATTTGTGGTGTATACTTTTTCTTTTGAGGCAGAATCTTATATGTCCCAAAATGGGCTTAAACTCATTATGTAGCCATGGGTAAATCTGAATTACTGATCTTGCCTCTACCTCCTAAGTACTGGTATTGTAAGTATATGATATTATGCCTGGCTTATATGGTACTGAGACTAGAATCCAAGTCTTCATGAATGCTGGACAAATACTCTACTAAGTTACATTCCTAATTTTGTTTTGAAATATATTTCAATGGGCTCCAAAGTCAGTAAACCAGAGTTTAGAGTATATCCGAATAATAGAATGGTTTTCTAGCATTCGAGACTATCTGTGTTACATCTTAAGCACTGCAGAAGAAAAAATAAATCCAGTAAACTTTTGCCTTTTATATATTGTTTTAGTTTCAAGTATTCCATTTCAAAGCTTTTTCATACATAAATATGATATTTTATAGATGACATAATTATTTTTGGTAACAAAATTGCATAGAGCAGGACATTTTTTGGAACATTTATTTGAAAATGCTCTCTACATAAATCACTTTGATAAATTAGTTACTTTAGCATACTTTGCTAGATGTATGGTTTAAAAAGATACATTGGTGCACTAATTTTAAGTTGGCTAAGTAGCCAACTACTGGCAGCTACTTGTCATTATTTTAAACTTCTGGTCTTTGCCAAAAAACTAGAACATTAATCTTAAAAAGAAAAATATTAAAGTCATCTTTAGGTTAAGTTTTTTCAGTATTTTCCTACAAGATAACCAGAGTATTTTTATAGCTAAACAGTGCAATATTATCTATCAGGTTTGAAGAGGTTCTGCTGTTTCATCATCTTTTCATATTAAATAACATTTGATAGCATTCTGTAACACATAAATCACAAAAAATAATACATATCAAATCTCAATATAAGAATAATGGTCCTATATTTTGAATTCCCATTTTTTTCTTCAAGATGTCATATGTATTGATTATAACCATCTAACACATGAATAGCCATACCAGTGACAACATTTACAAAAATGTTAGTGATGATTCAATTCTTTTCTTTTAGGTTCCCTGCATTACCTATATAATTATGTCACTTATAAAAATATTGTAGAGTTATAGCCACCAGTGGCAAACACTGGGCTGACTGATGGGAAAGGTGATTTTCAGTCTTAAATGAAAGTTTGGGAGCTTATGTATTTAGGGAAAGAGTTGATAAGCTTTAACTACTAGCTTAAATAAACAAAGAAACTTCTCAGCCCCCAGATGGGCTTTGGGAGATTACATAACTATGGGTCTATGTCTCACAGGACTTAAAGGTAGAATTTAAGTTGTTCTTTTAGTTCAAGAATACCTGAATTGAAAACTTAGCAAAGGACTGGAGATTGTGGCAGTGATAGCCTTCAAGGTGCAACTGTAAAACTGCTCTGTATAGGTATGTATGCCCTCTTCCTAAGCACAATGTTCTCTAACAGATAAGGTAGCCCTGAACTTGAGCTGACAGCTTCCGGGTATGTTTTCTGCCTGCCACTCTTGTGGCGGAGTTACTCTTTATACTTCTCTATCCTGTTTTGTTCTCCAGCAGACAGGCCTTTATTTCATCACCTAGGCTTCATGACATCTTCTTGACTTCAATCAATGAAGGCAGCTGTCGGAAAACAAAAAGTAAAGAAGAAAAGGCATGGTATTTGCTTCCCTTCCTATGTCCATGCTTGTCCACTAGGAAGTGGTGTCTGTTCTTTCTATCAAGGCAGTCATATTCTGGAGCTCCAAGTGCAGTTGCTAGCCTCTTTGGCTATGCAGACTAAGGAACAGCAAGAGGCAGTGCATAGTTCATCATCATTCCTGCATCTTCATAAATTGTTCTCTTCAGAAACTCTGCATGATTGCTGTATTTGATGTACTACCTATTTCCTGCAAGGAATGTGTCTGAGGTATTATTGGCAATTTTGCTTATTTTGCAGTGCTGGGGAGTGTATGCAGGTCGCGCCATCATCATAAAGTGCTGTGCTATTGGGCTAAAACACAGTACTATTAATAACAACTTAACAACTTAACATTCTAGTGATGATAATTGTGAAGCAAATCCACTCTCTGTTAAGATTCCATAAGCACAAGAAATAAGGTACTAAGAAGCCAAAGAACATCACATCATAATACTATTTACTGGGGATTATATAATGTATACTTAGTATAATTAAAGACAAAGATGTGATCAGTCAGAACAAGGATGAGATATTATAAAAGCATGGATCTTTTAGAAGCAGTTTCATAGAAGTTTTACAAGCTAAAAATAAATATACCCTTACTGAAGTTAAAATCTCATTAGATAAACATTAAACTATAATCAAACAGAAGTAACATAGTAAAAATATTAGATCTAAAGCTAGTGCTCATATTGAAACCTGGCAAAATAAATAGAAAAAATATAGGCATTAAGAGATTGTCAAAGTGGCAGTATTTTCAGAATAATGGCTGAGAAATTTTCATAATTATTTAAGAACATGATTCCTCAGAATAAAAAAAAAAGATATAACAGCTTAAACAGGAAAAAGAAATATATACTCACAAACATAACTAGAAAAGCTTCAAGCAAAGTGGCAAAATCAGACTGGTGAAAATCCCAGCTATCACTATAGAACCTTCATCCAGTAACTGATGGAACCAGATGCCAAGCCCAACAACCAAGCACCAGAGTGAGCTCAGGGAATCCAGTCAAAGAGACAGAGGAGGGAATATATGGGCAAGGGAGGTCAAGATTAATATGGAGAAATCTACAGAGACAACTGAAGCAAGCTCGTGGAAACTCATGAACTCTAGATCGACAGCTGTGGAGCCTCCATGGGGCCGAAGTAGGCCCTCCATATGTGGGAGACAGTGGTAAAGTTTGGACTATCTGAGAGGTCCCTGGCAATAATATCAGGATCTATCCCTAGTGCATGTGATAGCTTGTTGAAGCCCATTCCCTATAGTGGGATTCCCTGCTCAGACTCAATGCAGGGGAGAGGGGCTTGGTCCTGCCCCAACTTAATGTGCCAGAGTTTTTTCACTCCCCATGGGAGCCCTTACCTGTTGGGAGGAGTGGATGGGAGGTGAACTGGAGGGGGCAAAGGGTGGGCAGGACATAGGGTGGGAGGGAAAATTGTGATTGTAATGTAAAATGAAATAAAAAATTATAAATAAAAAAGTATCTTAAAAACAACTAAAAGAAAATAAAGTATTCACAATGCCAACAATAATAAGACAGAGTTGAGTTCTCAGCATCAATAAATAATATAGACAACATTGGAATAATAACAAATAATGAAAGAATTGTCACCAAGTTAAAATGCAATTTAAAAGTCAGGGCAATGAGTTGGTTTTCTTGACTCTGGGTAACATTTGTGCAATAGTTGATAAAGATGTAAATAAACACATCGGCTGGATAATTTTATTTCTAAAAGCTTTTACAGTATCTACAGGAAGACAGGTACATGGTAAGTTGTTGTAAGGTTGATGATAATTAATTGTTTCTTGGTAGAATAATGAATATGGAACTCAGAAAAATATAAAAACTGAAAAGGTAAGATTTAGGTTTGCTTATATAGACATGGATAAGCCTCAAAAACAAAATTTTGAATGGAAAGAACAAAATACTGATATATATCACTGTAACACCTCTATTAAAAAGTAAATAAATTACACTGTAATTTGTTTTTGGATTAAGACTTAATATGTTCAGAGTGAAATTACAGGGAACAAAGAACTTCAATAAGAAGTAGAGGAATGAACTGGTTACACATATATCAATAATACTTTTGGGAAAAAAGCCAGATATTTTTAATGAGTTTGAGCTTGGTGTGGATGCACACAGACACACACACACACGCACACACAGACACACACACACATACACACTTCTCTGTAGTTTAACTATATTTTAGAGATATTTTGTGCCTCAAGACAAAAATCAGGGTAGTTTGTTTTTCACCAAAATATTTTCCCTGGAAAATGTATTCATATTATCTTCTTTACAACTGAATCGGAGGATTAGGAGACCAACCAAATGAATCTCTAAATAGTCTTCCCATGCATAAACTTTATATTCCTTACATTAGTATTCAAGGCTATGTTTTAGACTTGTTTTCTCCTTGCTGGGCCTGAAATGATTAGCTTTGAATTTGAGGATGAACATCTGACAAAGGATGTTCCCTGTGGGACTATGCCACCTGCTTGCTGCATAACCTGTTAAGAAGCACAAAGGAGGCTGTGGAGTTCACATGTTTCTACTTGTCTCCTGAGACTCAGTCATTATTTATTCTGGCTGCTGTGTTTCCAGCTCTTTCCTGGGAAAAGACTGGCTAATCACGCTGATTTGAAGACAGGAAATAAAGGAGAAAACCCACCTGCAGGCAAAGGAAATGTAGGAGTCTTTATGAAATCCTTTGTGTACATAAAAGTTAGAAATGTTAATTGATCCAAGCTCATTGCATTTCTGCAACCTTTTTAACAGTGAGGGGCCTATTTAGTGCACACATTGGCTGTTTAGAACTGCGGTGAGGACTGGTTTATAGTCTATAGTCCCAAAGAGAGCACTGGCAGTTGTTTCTGGAAACCTGTTAAAATTCAAAAATAAGAATGAATAAAGGCTTTGTTTATTGGAGGAGAATTTTGAGCACCCTTTTCATGATCTCATGATACATCATAAGGCATTTGTTTAAGTTAAATGAAACTATTCATTTTAGGGTATGGCTGGGAAAAGTTTCAAACCAGGTGGTCTAAAAGAAAAATCACCACCAAAGATTTACTTGAAGAAGACACTGGGCATCCATTGGCAAAAAGGAAGAAAATAGTTGAATAATAAAGAAAAGGCTATATATGGGCCTGCATCCTGTACTTTTAAATATAGCTGGAGGAAAAGGACATATGTGTAGTCATTGCATGCTTGTTGCTGCTGCCTGTTGTGTGATCTCTGTTTTCTGGGAGGCAGGGGTAAGAAGATGTGGAAGTAATGACACGGTCTCCGAGAGATTCCAATACAGAAGCATATTGTTAAAAGGTCAGGGGTTTTTACGGGGTTGGGGAAATCTATCTGCTACAGGAACATTTTTGGTTGGTCCTTTTTAAATTGGAAGTTGCTATTGAAGTGTTGTGATTGGCTAGGTGTGCACATCATTAGTTACCACGCTTTTGGTCCACTGATAGGTTGTTTGGGCCAGTTTTGCTTATTCATTATTGAGTTGCATGTGCTTGTTTGTGCTTGCGCTATTGCCCTGCCTCAGGTATGTAAAGACAGAACAGCTGAAAACTCTGGGGTTCACATGTGTGCATGTTTTCATCTCTGACTTGCCAACAAACTTATTCAGAATAGTATATTCTTATGAAGCATGTATATTATGTGCCAGACATTCAGTAGGCATGTCAGATATGAAATCAAGTCATCAAAGGTCTTTGGCTTGGTCTAGAGTTTCAGACAGAACACTTACATGGATCATCCTAACATAACAGGAAATGTACTACAAGATGGGACCATTGGACCACGAAAAAGGATGCAGGGCAGATGGACTCTTGATATATAAGCTCGTTATCCAGAGAGAGAAGTGGTTGGTGGAAGACCATTCTAAATACAGTTCAAAACCTGATCTACAGTTTCCAAAGAGGGAAGCATTTGAGAGCTTGAAGGGAAGTCAGGCTTTCTCTCTTTCACCTAATTTTTTATTAGCGGCTCTTGAGATGAGGGCTAGAATATTCTGAAACAGTTTTGTAAACCATTTGCACTTTCGTGCATATTTTACTTTCTACTCCTTATTTCTGGAAGCACAAGCAAAGTGTGAAGAGGATGACATGGGACGAAGGCAAGCAATTAGTTTGTTTGTTGCTCTTTGCTATTCAGCTTGCTTTCTGGCATAGATGCATGAATGCGTGAGTGGAAAGACACAGAAAATATGAAGGCTTTCCTTATGCACACAAATTTTTTCTTTTCTATGTATCATTTATATGTCTAGGTATGTATCTACCTATTATCTCTCTCTATTATTTATATATATACTCATATATATCAAAAGTTTATTGAGTTTAGTTGATAGTTATTAATAAGTATAAGCTCAAATGCCTTATCTACTTCAGTTCATGGAGGTGGTGTGGGTGTTCTATTTTCTGTTCCCTTTCTTAAAAAACACAAGCTTCAAAAATATTTAAAAGTAGAAGGTACTGAGTTCACAAACTCAGGTGAACAGAGAGAAAAATTTCTCCTTTATCATCAGTTTAAATGTGTTGGACTTCCCTATAGGAATTTAAACTTGTTATATGTATTGACTGCCCTCAATGCCAAGTATTTATAACTGTTAAGTTTATTACTTTCAAGTTTCATCCCATGTCTCTGTGCCTGGGGCAAGTTAGAAAGCCCTACCAGGGTACTGATGTTTTGCTCTCATCCATCTTAATAGAGATATTTTCCAATGATTTATCCACACTTCTAATCCCATGAGAGGAAAAGACTTTCTTTCTCACACAAAGGTGATTTCTTCAACATATTAATTATTAGTTACATTGACAATGATATATGTACCTCTCTGATCTCTCATTTCCACAGAGCAAAAGAAATTCACTTTGCACATCTCACCTTTTTCATCTTTAATATAAAGTATTAGGTCTCAAATTTTCATTTTTCTCTCTCTTCAAACAACACTTTCTGTTAGAAAAAAGTTTACATACATCGGTCAAAGTGATCTTTGAGTTTCATGCTCTAAAACATTGACGGTTGTGAGTTTCTCAAATCATTTTGTTTTCTCACTGCTAATAAAAGCAGCTACCTCATAAAATATCTTTTTAGTTTCAGATTTCCAAAAAGGCAAGTCTTAAAAGCAATGGTAAGAACTTAGCATAAACAGAGACAATTCATTAAAAAACATAAAGATATATGCATATGTATATATCTTAAACCTTGGTAATTTATGAACTCTGCTCTTAAAAGTAGAACACTCCTCAAAAAGAGGAGCCGTGTCAGGAAATCTCTCAGTTGCATTAGCATTAATATGAATTCATAAAACAAGCAAAGAAGTCTTTGTTCGCAAATATCAAATCAGCCTAGTCGAGAGATGGAAGACAACTGATAATTTTAACAGAAAGAATTTGGTATAAATTGTGCCTAGCACAGTAATTAAAGAGGCTTCCTCTGGCAGCTGATGGAATCAGCTGATGGGACCCACATCCAGCCTTTAGGTGGAGTTTGGGTGAATTGTGCAGATGAGGGGAAGGAAGGATTGTGGAAGCTAGAGGGGTTAAGAACACCAGGGAACTCAGCCTACAGAACCAATTAAGTAGGACTCATAGGGCCTTTCAGAGACTGAAGCAGCAATCATGAAGTCTGTGTGGGTCTGCACTAGGTTCTCTGCATATATACTGTGGTTGTTTAGCATGGAGTTTTTGTGGGACTTCTAAAAGTTTAAGAGAGGGTGTCTTTGATTCTTTGATGCTCATGGGACTCTTTTCCTCCTACTGGGTTGTCTGGTCCAGCCTTGATTTGAGGGTTTGTGCCTAGTCTTGTTTGGTTGGTATCTCTTGGAGGCCCGTTCTTTTCTGAAGGGAAACAGGAGCAGTGGATCTGGGGGAGAGGTAAAAGGGACTGGAAGGAATGAAGGGAGGGGAGGCGGAGTAACTGAGAGGAGTGTAAGGATTGGAGGCTGTGGTCTGGATGTATTATATGAGACAAGAATAAATAAAAAGAAAGAAAGAATTGCTAAATGCATCTAGAGCTGATTTTCAACCTGTGGGTTGTGACTTCCTTGGGATCACATATTAGATATTTACATTATGATTCATAATAGTAGCAAAATTACCGTTATGAATTAGCAATGAAAATAATTTTATGGTTGGGAGTCACCACAACACGAGGAATTGTGTTAAAGGGTAGCAGCATTAGGAAGGTTGAGAACCATTTCTCTAAAGGGTCAAACAGAAAGCCCTAAGCTGTAATAGAGTTAGCACCTGCAGGACAGAGCTGCCACCCTTAGAAAAATAAAGGAAAAGGGTTAGGTTATAATATGGTGTGGGCCTATCACAGTGGTACTCTAAGCCTGGAAAAAAAGCAACCTGTTTAATGAGTGCTGGTATTTGGGAGGGATGATGAAGTACAATGACACACATATTGCATACATTGAAAAGTGAAAATTGAATTCAACTGCTCCAGTAGGAAGACCTGACCACTGCTAGAATAAAAATGTGAGGCTGGGTTGAGGATGATAGGAACAATAATCTAACAAGAAGGACATAGAAGCAAACATGAAACAGGAACAAACAAGTCCCCACAGCCCTATCTGGCCTTGCAGCCTGCTGCTGGTACTCCCTAATGACAGAGTCTCTCAGGAATCAGCTGGAGAAGTAGAAATGTGTTTGCAGCGTTTCAGGCCCAGCATCACAGAACTGAAAATAGAAAGGCAGTTGGAGCTGGGTGGCAGTAGTTTAATAATGGGCACTTAAGTTTGCAGAAGCAACTTCATCCACAATATGAGTTTGTTATGAAATTAAAGTCCTGCCTTACTCAAAATTCAGAAGCTGGCCATTCTAATGGCCATGCTAATTGACTCCACATTACCCCATGGTCCCCAATAATTTGTCTGAGACACAATCCATATGCCTTACTAGTGACTGGTATAGAAATGAGTTTTTCATATTTTATCACAATCTAAGAGTTATATGCCCTCCGGCAAATTAATTAAATTGGTTCAGTGCCAGAATTTATAATATGCCACAGTCACTAGCATTAGGACTTCAATCCGATACCTGACACATAACAAATTTCAGTCCTTGGCATTTGCTTTATATCAATAGCAGAGTCAGAAAGAAGAAAAAAAGCAAAAGTAAAAAAATATTTTTTGAAATTGTTTATAAGCCACTTACTATATAAAATACAAAAACAAATGTTTAAAACTAAAGACAAGGTCAGTTGCTTTTACTATTCAGGTGGCATTATGAATTCCTAGCTAGTGTGTTTAAACAAAAAAGTAAAATGTATGAATATCAGAAATTATCAGAATTCGAAGTTGATATCATCATTCACTCACAAAATCCAATTCAATCAATTCTAACCCTAATCAAATATTAGAGTTAGATAAGTAAACCAGATGTGATTAACATACACAATCATTTTCCTCCCACGCAGGCATAATTAGTTAGAAAATATAGTAATTAATAAGAACAGAATTTAAAGACCTTTTCATAATACTATTAGAAACTTTTAAATACTCTATAGAAATAAAGCAAGTTCTTAAAAGGGATTTATTTATATTATTTTATATATATAGATATATATAGATATATAGATAGATAGTCTGTGTATAGTTCTGTGGACAGAGTGCAGGTATTCACAGAGGCCAAAAGAAGGAATCTGATTCTCTGGATCTGGAGTTACAGGCCTTTGCATGTTGCCCAATGTGGGTGCTTGGAACTGAACCTGGGTCCTCTGGAAAAGCAGGAGTGCTCTTAACTGCTGAACCATTTCTGAATCCCATGACGTAAGTTTTCTAGAACTTGCAGTATTCTCTGGAATCTCTGAAAGGTCTTTAATTTCTTCTTCAATTCTATCTTCATTTGCAAATATGAGTGGATTCTGAATTAGCTACAGCATGGAGGAGTAAATGTACGGCATGAGCCAAATCCAAGAGACTATCGGTTTTGTAACTGATGGTTCAGTAGACCGCAGCCACTCTAACTTATTTATAAATGTATATTATATGTGGCCGTGTTTGCGCTAGGGTGTCAGAGTTGAGTATCTGCAACAGAGACCGTGGCTCACACAATGGAAATTACTTACTGTATCATCTTGACAGAAATGTGTTTGTTGACTACTGATCTATACAATCACATTATTAGTAAGCTCAACCTGTTTGCTTTCATGTCTCTAAGTAGACTGGTGCCTTATATGACTGTATCTGACTTTCAATATTGATGGCTGATAACACACTGCTATGTCTAGTTTAGAATAAATTTACCTCAAAGTGGGGCTCATCTTTAACCCATATTGCATTCTTCAATGACATGAACAAGATATATGTCTTGCACACCTAATTTCCACTTATAACACATTAATAGAAAAGACTTTTTTTGGTAAGTCATTTAGTAAGCCGGAAGTGGCTTGGTATAATTAAACTAAATTATCACAGTCACCGGACATTTACAGGAGTCTTCAGTTAAAAATTGAAATGTTTTGCCCAGTTATCTCCAAGTATGTGTCTATGAAAAAGGTTGGATAGTGTAGCTATTAGATAATCCCTGGGGGATACTTGTATCATTGGATGTTTTTCTCTAGCATAAGCAGAGAATACTCACGTTTTAATGGTAGCCACTGATTATCGCTCTATTATCAGACAAGATGTAAATATTTTATTTTCTGTACTTTCCTGCAGGCCTTACTTATTAAATATCATGTTTAAAGTACAACGTTTGGGTTTTCATCAATTAGCTAGGTTAAAATGGCAAAGAACTGAAAAGTACAGACATGATTGTTGTGATAAAGGTGAATTAGCATTGATGATAAAGATAAAGATTCTAGGCATGGCCCACACTCAAAATAAAAGGAAATGGGCAGGAAAATAAGATCACACTGATCAGTTGTTTACCATTAACAGCTCAGTTCACCTCTATACAATCAAACATATGCTCTAGTGATGGTCCATTATGTGTTTACTTAATGCTGTTCAATGGTGCTTTTGCAGTCGTTTGAATCAAATTTGTAAGCTTATTCTGCTTTCCTGATTATAGAAAGCCCACATGCATAAATAAGAAGGTTATTTTTGTTTTAATGTTATTTAAATGTGTTCAAATATAAAACCAAGTGCAATTCCTTTACTGGATGGATATCAACTCCCTAACAAAACATTCAAGTTGAAAAGAACAAATTAATAAAAGTAAAAATACCATTGCCATGTTCTCACTGGCAAAACAAAAGAAAGGGCACGACGATCATGAAAGTGGGAAAAACTCACACTCCCATGCCTTTTTGTGAAAGCAAAGCTTGTGTCGCTTGTACAAACAGCATATACTAAAAGAAATGAAAGTGATGATGGTAGCACCTTATATTTGATTATTTTTCTAATTATCACACTTTCCTACTTATAAAACTAAGACTCACCCAGAGTTGCTTGATGCAGCAAATAAAAATACAGGACGCCCAGTGAAATTTGAATTTCATATGAATAGGATTTTTTTTAGTATAAGTTTACCCCAAAAGATATTTAGAAGCTACTTGCAATGAATTATTCACCTTTCAAATTCAACTGGGCATTCTGTATAGACCTGGAAACCTTGTTCAAGAAAAATACTGAATTATTAAGACAAGTGCATAAATGAAAGGCATGTGCATCTCAACCCTTGAAAACAATCACTATCAGGGCGTAGCTTATGCTTCAAGGACAAATGTGACTGCCTAGATGCACAATACCTTAGACTCCATCCCCAGCATGGAATTATGAATGTAGGCAGGGTTTCTTTTTGTGGTGTGGGGACAGAGTCGATGGCCTTATACATATTAGGCAGGTACTTCTTCATTCAGTTATGCCCTGGGATATGCAAACTGAGCTTTTCAAGTAATAATCTCTTACATTAAGTACTCTCTCCATTGCCAGGCAACATTTGCAACAGACTATACTGTCAATTAAAAAAATAAAAAAATGAGAGGAGATGGGGAACTCTGTCAAAATGATATTGGGTTAAGTTTGCTAATCTTCAACTGATATTTCATATTAGGAACAGTTGACTTCATGTTAGAATGTTTGGATAGGACTAAAACATTAATAGCTATGAATTACAGAAAAGTATAAAGGAAAAGGAATTCATTCAATTCCAAACCAAGGATTGAATGTACTTTACCATCTGCTTTTGTCAACAAGAGTTTTATTGGAACACTCATATCTATTACAGGTTTGGAGTACCTGGACTTTTTCTATAACAGTAGAAACAAATGCCTTCCACAGAGACCATATATAGCTCCAAGCTTGAAATATTTATTATCTGAGCTTACATGAGTTAAATGGTATCCCATTAAAAAAAAGATATATCTATGTACTGACATCCAGAACCCACTAATGTGAAATAATTTGCAAAAGAATTCTTTGAAGATGTAATTGAATCAAGCATTTCAAGAAGAAACCATCCTGGGTTATCTAGGTGGGCCCTAAATTCAAAGGTAAGTGTCCTATTAGGAATAGAACAGGAGTGCCCACACACACACAGGAGGCCATGTAAGGTGAGAGCAGAGATGAGAATGATGTGGCCACAAGTCAAAGAACATCAGGCACCACCGAAAGGGCGAAAAGGAAGGACATTTTATCAGAACTGTAAGAGACCATATAATCTTATCAACGCCTCGATTTCATATTTATCACCTCTAGAATGGTGTGAAAATAAATTCCAGAAATTTCTATTATTTCAGGATGTGAAGTTCACCATGATTTTATAATGACCACCATAGGGAAGTAATGTACACCTCTTTACACGAAATGTTTTCTGGCTCCTCGTTTCGATATTTTTATTTGGTAGAATAAAGTGCATAGTGTACTAATCAACATTTGCCAATTAATCTGGAAGTTTTTCAAGTTTTATGGTTATCATTCTCACTAGCACACCATCATGGGCAACAGGCACACACAAACACAGCCATACTACGCATATACTGAGTCTTTTTGTAGCTATCAGACCCAAACTTCTATTAAGAAGTGTGACGCCATACACATCAACCCCAAATTCCATTCCACACACTTTGAAAGAAGAAAAAAACAGAAGCGAAGTAAGGAATCCCTGAAATATTTTAAACAGTTGTATAAGTACAGTGATAACATCATGATGTAGTTTTTGTGTGTAGCAGTTTTATAAAAGTCTATTTTGCAAAAAAAAATCAATGAGGTACATTAAGACAAATCATCTACTATTAGTTAAAGCAATGACCCAAGAAAACCTTCAAAACTTTAACTGGGTTATTGAATTTAGGTAATTTTCTTTTAATGACTGCTTCACAGGTAAACAAAGAATAGGGAGACCGAGGTTTCTAGAATAATACCATCAAGGATTCCTTTAATAGTTGACAATTACAAATAAAGCTGTAGGCTGCTTTAGTCAACATGAAACTGTAATGTTAGCAGATAAAATTAGTTACCATAGTTACCTTTCTCCCACTGGGGAGAAGACATCAACTGCCTACAGCAGTTCCTTGTAGGGGTTTGGTAATAACACACACAGACAGAGTTTCATCTGTTAACTTCAGAATGCTGTAGCTTCAGTGAAATTTAGATTGGCATTTTTAAGACATACCGTGAGGTTTGCTAATATACCTATCTGCGTAATTCTTTTCTTAAAACATTAAAATCTCCCTTTTAAGATCTGTAAATATTTGATGAAATATTAGAGGGAAAATTACAATACAGGTTTCTAATTTCTGATCTTAGCAAGGGTGTGTTTTATAAAAAATGTGGAGAAACAGTTCCTTTTTCGTTTAATCAACTTTTTGGAGGCAAAAAGTGACGAGGAACCATGTTTTAAAATTATATTTGTATCTATTTTCGTAGTGGCAACTGGAAGATCATGGATACTCGCCAAGTGTCTCCTTCAAGGTTGCTGTAAAGGAGAGCTACCGACATCCAGCTACGCATTCATTATTTCAAATTGGTGGGGGCATGCCTCTGGGAGGTCACTCAGAGTGTTCTCGCTGGCTCCAGAGTGCTTCGCTTTGCCCATTTGCCATTATAAGCTGATGTACTTACATGAGGTCACAACAGTGGTGAGATTTGTTTCTGTTAAAAATCCATCTGCAATTTCATATTGCTAGAAGCCCACACACTTGAAGAACCAGAAAGCTTTTTAATCTTGCTTTTTAATGACTTTTTGTGTTGTGGAAAAACATGTGAAAAATGTTTAAAAGTCCAAAGATACAAATAAAGTTATCCATATTTAATGTGTATGTGAACATGCTTCCAGTATTTTGTCTATATTTTAAACGAACTTTTGTGATATGTGCATACATATTTTATATGTGTGTACTTGGTATATGTGTCTGGACTATTAAACTTAATACATATCTTTATTTCACTTCTCACCGCTTTCCCCTTAACTCAGTATTATTAGCATTTTTATAACAGTGTGCATTCTTCATACCTTCATCTAGTATTTTTCTTTATTTTTGAGATAGGCTTTTACTATGTAGTCCAATCTAGCCTCAAATTCATCATCCTTTTGCTCAAGCTCACAAGCGCTGGGATTGCAGGAATGTGCCACCGTGTTTGCTCTACAACTTAACCCTCATAATATACTATTTCACAATTTCTCGAACCAAGTTCCTGTTTTCAGAAGATTTAGGTTGCTTTAAGTTTTTTCCAGTTATAAGTTCGAGACATGACTGGGAGCTAAATCTCAGGGCATATTCGTGGTTGTTTTTTCATGACACATACATTGAGATGGATTGATGGTCAGTGGGTACACACATTTTGATTTTAACTCAAGAATCCTGTAGGTATTTATTTTGTGGCTATGAATGTTTTAAATGTGTTTTTAATAATGTTTCTAGATAAAGTTATAGAACATTCCCAGACTACAAGGAGACTTCCTTTGTGCTTTCTACCAATGCGTACACATTCCATATTTAATCCAAGGCTAATTAGTATTCTGATTGCTATCCCCAAGTATAAGTTTGCCTGTGCCTTGATTGAACACAAACAGAACTGAACAACATGTGCTGTGTATACAGCTATTTTCATTCCTTATATCTAAGAGATTCACTCATATTGTGTCTCTACAAGTACTTTGTTCTTTATAATTGCTATATAATAGTTACTTAAATGAATGAGTCTGAATACAACAGTATTGATACCGCCATTCTCCTGTTGATAGACATTTAGGTTGTTTTCGATATGTGTGAGGCTAGTAAAATTAAAATTTCTGTGACTGTTCCCATATGCATCTTCCTCGCAGCATTTATACACACTTCTGAGAACTGATGGTTCTGTCTTCTTGAATGAAGAAAATGAAAAAGTAAGTGAAGCCTTGGATTCTGGTAGATGCTGGTAGATAGGAATAAGAGGGAGAGAGCTGATCCCAAACACATTTGGGTGTTCTGGGTGCTTCATGAAGCAATCTAAAGAATCTGTAAAAGAAGCAAAGTACTCACAAAAGGGAAGTAAATTTGGCCAATGTTACAACTGGCATTTTTTCTGAAGAGCGTGCTTCCAAAGAAGACAGAAAGAAGAACGCTTAACATGATCGGCAGATGGGAAAATTTGGAACAGATTTCTTAGAGTAGAAGCTGTGGTACTTTGAGCTGTTTCTGTCCCAGAACAAACTCAGTTCCCATTGCTATCTTCCTTCACAGATGTGAGCGCAGAAAAGCTTCTCAGGAACTGAGGGTCTATGGATTCTCACGGTGCCACATCAAGTACATACTGATTTATGACCAGATAAGAAGTAAATCAATACATTGTGTGCTTTATTGGGGAAACCTTCGTACCTGAAAGGTTAGGTGACTCAAATAACTTTACCACCAGAGTTGATTTGTATTTTGGTACAAGCTTCTTCTTTTACCACAAATCAATAATAGTTAACTACCAGACCATCTGCAAACTACAGTGATGTCAGAGTCACATTATCTCGGTTCAAATGAGCACTGAACTGCTTTAATATGTGACTCCTGTCACACATACATTCCGCAGCCAGTTTTGGGTTTAATTTCTTCATCTGGAAAAGAGAGTTGGAACACATGTATACCGAGTGCCAGTTTTTGACACAAAGTTGGAGCTTCTATTGGAGCAGATACTCAGAATCTATAAAACATAACAAGCTACAGATACGCTTCAGCACTTGAGTCCCAGCTATGCACTATGCAGTAGAGGCACCGTGCATGCAAACAGCCTTTCTGAAATTACTAAGTATTCATAGTACCTTCCTACACAACAAATTCTATGTTCTGTTCAGGGCACTAAGCATTACTTTGCTATCTCATTAAAGAAAATATGCCATTAAATTAGCATATATTTTCTTCTTATCTCTCTGCATTAAGTCTACTTATTTCCATGTCTTTCTCCCTCCATTGGACTAAGAATTCCTAAGGGTAGAGACTTGAACTAATTTCCTTAATATTTTTGCATGTCTTGCACATGGTAGAGTCAACACATTCTTTATTGACCGTGTGAAATGGCAGCTACTTGACATTAACTAGGAACATAAGATAGCACCAGCCTTTATCTGCTATAATTGGGCTGACCTTTCCAGATGAATAATTTCTCCGCATTGTTTGGCCTTCCATGCATTATAATTGTTAGTATTTGACAATTAATTAGGGTATGCTAATGTGAAAATACAAACACCCTCAGGTGTATGTCAAAGAGTAGATAGATGGACAGTCAGAAGTGGAAGGAACCTGTCATACCCAATTTTCACAAAGTCACTCAACATTTAGACTCCCTTAATTCATTGTTTTTTTTTTTTTCCTGACCAAGCAGAATCTTGATCATCTATTTTTAGATTCTTTAAAGACAGCATGAAGTTGGTAAGGATTCTTGTCTGAAATGTATTCCTCTGTGAAAAGTTCATTTGTCCCACCCGGTTAGTTTCATCTCTTCACAATTTCCTTGGTCCTTTCAGCATTCCCGGTCCTTGGCTGAGGGCTTCAAGCAGCCGTCACTTATGGCTGTGTGTGTTGAATTTGCCAACACTTGTCAACGTCACTCTTTGTCCAGGACAAGAGCCTGGATCAGGCTCATCAGATACTTGTTGAGTCACTTCAGTTCCCAAACAGACTGAATTCACAGAAGCAAGGATCCCTCCTCGAACTTCAGAGCGCAACTGTACTTTGAGTGGGGGAATCAGAACTGGGAGAGTTAATACTCTCTGTGTGGTAGACATTGGTGACTGTCAAATACTATGGTTTGGATAAAAGGACTTATCATGTAGTTGTTTCTTCCAGGTTGAGACATTTTTGCCTAGAGAGAAGAGAGGACGGTTCAGAAGCCTCAGGAAGCCTGTGAAACTCATGGGACTGGTCCATAAGATTGCACAAGTAGTAAAACATTGCTAGGGGAAAGAAAACTTCTGTAGACCTGCTGGAAAGTTGTGCAGAGAGTTCAGGTAGGATAGCTCTGACATGAGTCATCCACCTATGCTGGGGCAGGGCTTCTCAGTGATATGAATGGTTGAATAATCCTTGTTTCTATAAGTACCTCCTTCTCTATGCTCTTGTAAATGACTTCAATAAGCCAGTTGGTTTGCCAGGCTGGGTGTGGTAGAATAACTCCTTTAGTCGGTCATTGGTGGCTTATCTGGTGCTAACAGATATTTAGTTACATTTCTCTAGGACAAATCAGTCATACAGTCCCCCAAGACACATATGTTAGCAGCTTGTTCCCTATGCAGAAGGTGGCACCATTATGAGGTGTCAGGAACTTTAAAAGGTAGGAGCCCAGAGGGAAGTTTGGGATCATTGTTGAGAGTGTATCCTGGAAAGTGATTGTGGTGTCTTATTTTCCTTCTTCTTTGGGGCCAGTCATGAGGCAAATGATCCTCCTCTGGCACAAATTCCTACCATGATGCACTGTGGTACCACCCGGCCCAATAAAATAGTCATGGACTCAAGCTTCCAAAATACTGAAAGTTTTTCTTCTTCTCCCGTCCCTCTCCTTCTCTTCCCCTCTCCTTCTGCCTTGTGTGTCTGTGTTTGAAAAAGAGTTTCATGTATCTCAGACTGGCCTCAACCTTACTACATAGTGGAGGCTTGCCCTAAACTCCTAATCCTCCTGCCTCCACCTTACAAATGTGGAGATTACAGATGCATACCATCATGCCCAGCATTCTCAATATTTGTGACAGTAATACAAAAGTGATTAAAATAAGAAGCAATGTGCCTCTCTTCCTCTCAGATAGATGAATCCATTTCATCTGCTCAGTGAACAGAGCAGCTTAGTTTTCTCGTGAAGCTGTGACCAGCTTGATAATCCTGTGCTATGCTAGTAAATGTTTAAAAGCTAAATATTCAGACAAAAATCCCCAGGTTTGAAGCCTTCACTGATTACTATAGCATCAACTCTTGCATCATAGATAATTTAAAGCAATCAAGGTAAGGCCCCTTGACAGAGTTGGAAGTTGAGATGAATAAGTGACACAGCCATCAGGGGAGTAGACTAGCATCTCATTTTTTTTTTTTTACGTCTTCTCATTTCTTGTTTTGTTTGCTTTCTTCCTCATTTTGGCTGCACTGGGATTATAGGCTACGTGTGGCCTACGGTGTATAACTCAAAGACTGCTTTCAGCAGTCTTTGAGGGGAAAATAGAAGATTTTCATTACTACTTCAGCATTATATGTACATCGCTGGCCTCAATTCTTTCACAAAATTGTTCAAGTTCAAAGCATTTGACCAAAGACGCACAGAAATATTTCTTGAAGGATAAAGGGCAAATAATTAGATTTGTGACATTATTAAAATGTAATTGACAATGAGAAACTGTGAACCACACGGGATAAAACTGTAGCTAAGAAGAAAATTCATGTCAAATGCTAACTTTTAACCTAGAGCCCATCTTCCTGTGGTTTTCTGTTTTGCTTTATTAAGTACTTTATTAATGTAATGGTCCTTTTCTATTTTATGGAATGAAAATTGAGTGAAGACTTAGGGTCAGTTTTCTTCCATATTTGAAGTGTCAGAGGAAGAGAAGAGTCTCAGCAAAAGATAAAACAGACTGTTAGGAACTCATTACATTTGAAGATAGACGAAAGATTTGCTGATATTTTGAGAAAGAGGTGATTGCTGGTATCTTACCTAGATCTCCTTTATAAATGGGTATAACCAGGCTTCAGCTATTTTTAGCATTGGCTTCCTATCTTTCAAATCTTCTTCCTTTTTCGGAGCAGGGTACTCCCAGAGTGGCAACCTTACTATAGTGGTTATGTTCCGCCCCTAGGAATAGAGGGTAGTGACTGACAACCATGCAGTGTAAGTTGATAGTCTTTGTCACCCAATGTAGACACAAACCTGTGGTATAATCCATGCCTTGCTGTTTTTCCTGGGTTCAGGTGAAAGTCAATAGCCAGCCAAGATCATATCTATGCTTAGCTTTCTCCCCAGTGTACCCTGCTTTCCTCATTTCACATCTCCTGAGAGCCTGTCATTAATCAATGACATTCGTAAGAGTACCTGTCTTAACTACCACTCCCAGGAAACCCAGGTTAAGACATTTTGCATCCCTGCTTCCTTTCCTGAAGACCTCGTTCATAAGATAGTCTCCTTTTAGCAGAGCACACCAGTGAGAGAGAAAGGTAAAGATAGCTTGATAATGGGTCTGGGGAAGCTGTCTTCTGACTCTTTAGGGAAGAATCAGTCGTGATGCTATTTGTTGTGTAGTATGCTTATATTTCAAGGACATGTAGATAGAGCCATCTTGTCTTCACAATCAAGTTCTATAATTGAATATTCCATTAGGTTGTGACTCTGATTTGTTGATTATCCTTACTAAGTGCTGGCTTGAGCTGCTGGTTTTTGCTATCCACCCTGACAGCCACTGTGTGGGATTCAGTTGCATAAAAGTCCTGTGCTTTCATTATATCAAAATGCTGTAGACTGAAGGGTCTATGAAATGACAGGATGTATTGAGCTGTTAAAGATGTTCCTGGAAAAAAGGAACGGATTATCGGAAGAGTTCCCGCAGCTACCAACAGCAGGGATAGATAGCAACTGAAATATGCCTGCAAGACCTAGGAGACTTTCTGTAATGAAAAGTATTACTGTAATGAAAATTTGGAGAAAGAAAACATGAATTATTTACCCTGAACTTACGTTTTCGAAAGCTAGAAGGAATGGACTAAAGTGGAGTGGGGTAAATTTTGGAATAGGAGGACAATCCTGTCTTAATCCATATAGAGATGCACTTGTTGTGTCCTAGATTGGTTGGGATTAACAATCAGGGACCTTTATAATTAATCTGGGTTTGGTGGGTGAGAGTGCATTTAAGTCAAGTTGTCAATATGCATTTAAGAATGTGAGGGTCCAAGGCCAGCTGGCCTGGGTCTGAAAAAGCCTGGGTCAAAACTGGTATCGCTGAACATAGCGGACAAAGAGGACTACTGAGACCTCAAGAACAATGGCAACGGGTTTTTGATTCTACTGGACCTAGTGGTTTTGTGGGAGCCTAGGCAGTTTCGTGGATGCTCACCTTACTAGACCTGGATGGAGGTGGGTGGTCCTTGGACTTCCCACAGGGCAGAGAACCCTGATTGCTTTTTGGGCTGACGAGGGAGGGGGGCTTAGTTGGGGGAGGGGGAGGGAAAGGGGAGGCGGCGGTGGGGAAGAGACAGAAATGTTTAATAAATAAATAAATAAATTAAAAAAAAAAAAAAGAATGTGAGGGTCCTTTGTTTCTCTGGCCTGCAGCTATTAGCAAACCAACTTGCTTTATGTCATTTCTCTGCCGTCTTCTAGTGGCTTGTGGACCACATACTTCCTAGGATCTCTATGAATGTGACCCAACCACAAAAATTATAAAATTAAAACATGATATTTTTGTGATTTTGTAGGTCAAGTATGTGTTTTGTAAGTCAGTCCTGCCATTATCAAATAAGAACTTTGTAGATGACAACACGGTATGGCTATATCAAAAGATTGGGCACGACCATCTAACTTTTTAAAATTGAATTTAGGCATCTCAGAAATTTTCTTATCATTTGCTAGACTATAATAATATGACAAAATTTGACTTCTTTTATATCTGGGTTAGAATTTCTTCATATAACCTTCACAGGAATCAGATAGTGAAAAGTTCAGCATTCTCATCTAACAGGTGAAAATTAGAGACCCAAAAAGGCTGATGACAGAATTCAAGTCATCTAGCTAGAAAGTGGCTCAGAAATTTAACATCAATTTAATATCTCTTTGAGTGCTTCCCTTTATGTGTCTGTAAAAATCTAGCTTGAAGGTGTGTCCTACACATGTAATCTTGAACTTGGATCTTTCTTGGCCTGTCATCACCACCATCATCACCACCACCATCATCATCACCACCACCATTATCATTTTTTTATTCTACTTGAGACAGAATCACCCTCTGAAACCCAGACTTGCCTAAAACTCACTGCCTAGCCCGACTTGGTCTTCAACTCACAGAAATCCTTGTACTTTAGCTTCTTAGGTGCTGTGCTTAAAGGTGTACACCACCACTTATAGCTTCCTCGCCTTTTAGATTACACAGTGAATTAAATTACCAAAAGCAATATAGTATAGTGGACAAGGCTGGCGCAGAGTTTGCTCAGAGATTAGAGCAGGCTTGGCAAAGAGCTAGGAGAGGGGAAAGGCTACCATGAAGAAAAAGGGCAAATACTGTCTTTGTCAGTTGCAACTTGGTGAACAAGTGGATCTCTAAGGCAGCACTATTGTGGACAGATCTGTATAAAGCATAGTTGAGCAGTCATTTGAGTTTGCAAATTTATAGCATCAAACAAGAACAAAAATGAAAAAGAGGCTTAATGAGTAGAGAATTTACTCAAGGGAATTATTCCAAGGGAGAAAGAAAGCATGGGACCAAGAAGATGATCTGAGCACAGTTTTACACATGTCTCCAGAACTAGGTAAAATGGGATTTTCCTTTATAGGGTAAAATAAAAAGACTAGGAAGAACCAAGCCAGGTATAGACGTATACAGCTGTAGTATCCCAACACTTAGGAAAGTTTTTGAACCCTGAGGTAAGAACAAGCCACTTGAATTCTTATCAACTGCAGCTCCTTAATAAAACACAAAGTGTACAGCTGCCCATGACTGATTCAGTTTTGATAAAAAGGAATACATAAAATAAAAATTCTTTGTTGTGTTAAGTGTGTTAGTTGAATTATTCCTGTACTTCTCTAGCACAATCAAGTACACAAAGGATTGTGCTTTCTTAAATCTCTCTCTCTTAGGTGCACACACACACATACATGCAGACAAACACACATACACACATGTGCACATACACATGTGCATGTGCTTGAGAGCATGCATGAGTGTGTGTGCATGTGTGTGTGTGTCCTATTGGGTAGTTGGGGGTAACTGTGAGTGAGAAAATGCTGTCCTGTCAGAATGCTTTATTGTGAAACTGTAAACCAATCCTTACTGAAGTCAGTCTCAGAACACTGCCAACTTTCAGCTCGGAGCTTAGATTATCTTTCAGAAAAGGAAGCTGGAAGTTGTGTTGACATAAAAGAAATGTCATTTGTGAAATCCCTGCATTAGCTGAGCTCTTCTGGGAAGTGACTTATACTCAGATTTCAGAGCCAAGTGTCTGTCTATTGTGCACATTTATGCCATGTCAGACAGTCCCTGAATAGTAAATGACTCAGGATGCCTCCAAGTCATATTCTTAAAGGAATCACCGTAGAATAAAGACACAATGAGCATAATGTTATCTTTGAGTCTGATAAAGACCAAGATAACAAATGAAGTCATCTACAGGTGCCTCAAAGAATAAGAACCAATATATAGGGTTGAATTGGATATATTGAAGCAATTGTATGCTTAGAGATTCATGGCTTTGAACATTGCTTATATAGAGGTTTTCAAGGAGTGAATCTCAGAAACGGATTATAAGGGTGGATACTAGAGGCCCAGAGACTTTGAGGGATGGAGAAAGAAAAGATGTTGAGCAAAGCATAGAACATTTTAGTTAAATGGTCTGGGAAGTGGCTCAGCAGTTAAAGAGCTTGCCTTGCAAACAAGATAACTACAGGTCAGATGTGCAGAACCCATACAAATGCCCCACCTGTATGGCAGCTCACCTGTAATTCAAGCCTTAGAAGGTGGAGAAGGGGGAATCACTAGAGCAAGGCTGTTATGAAACAGCCCTATGTGTATGGCTGTGTTCTGCATTTTATGAGAAACCCTGCCTCAAAGAAAAAGGTGAAAGAATGTTTGAAGAATCCAGACACCTGATCCCAGCACTCAGGAGGCAGAGGCAGGCGGACCTCTGTGAGTTCAAGGCCAGCCTGGTCTACAGAGTTAGTTCCAGGACAGGCACCAAAGCTACAGAGAAACTCTGTCTAGAAAAACCACAAAAAAAAAAAAAAAAGAATCCAGACACCCATCTTGGCCTTCCACACTCAGGGACACACATGTGCCCACACACATTTGAGCATGCATACACATACTGATGTATAATACTCAGGCATACATATGAAAGAAAGATTAAAAAGGATGAAAATAAATGGGAAGAGAAAATTTGAAGTACTTTATTGCACAAAGTGGTGACCATAGTTCCTATTGCCATGATAATAATAGCAAGAATGTATTGTAGCTGTGCGGTGGTGGTGCACTCCTTTTATCCTAGCCCTCAGGAGGCAGAGGCAGGCTGATCTCTGTGAGTTCAAGGCCAGTCTGGTCTACAGAGCAAGTTCCAGGACAGGCTCCAAAGCAACACAGAAAAACCCAGTCTCGAAAAACCAAAAGGAAAGGTGTTTTATTTTTCAAAATGTGCTGAAATCAGTCTGTTAACCTTCTTATTGCAAAAATAAACCGATAGATATGTTAATTAACTTGATTACGTCTTTCTATGATGTGCACATAGGTCAAAAGATTACACTCTATTCCATATATACACATTTTATCTGACATTTTAAAAACTGAATAATAAAAATGTAATATATTCTATTGATATTTTAGAACATTTCTCCAGGATTTTTGTCTTTATGCAAATTTAGGCTTCAAAAAGAACAATAAGCTTGCGATTTGTTTTGTTAGCTTCCTCCCCACCTGTTTACTTTCCTTATAACAGTAATTTTTCCATCCTGCCCACAGACTAAAATCCCTAAAGAGCTTAAAGAGTATGGAAGCCATAGGTGGGGAAACGGTATATCTTGAAGAGCCTTGTTTGGACTGCCTTTTCCAGTTTTGATTGCAAATTAGAATTCCCTTTGGGAGGCTTTACAAACTTTCTTCCCGAGGGCCAATTATACCAGAGTCCTCATGGGATAAGAGTCACAGATTTCTTTTTTTCAATGTCCCCAGATGATCCTAGTGAGAGGTCATGGTTAAGAATCTTTGCCTTAGCATTTGAACTACAGAGTAGGTTTTCTTATAAGTCTCCCAGGTGATTAAAATATTTATGTAGCCTATATCTAGGTCATAAAATTTGCTTGGTACCATGTAAGATATAGCTGTATGTGCCTAGGCATGATGTCATGTGTTCTCCTTTTGGCCTAGAACAATTAATTGTTAAAACCATTGTCCTGAAGTACCAGGAGCATTTAAAGGGTGGAATTAGCAAATGCATAGCAAGTGTCTGCCTGGCCTAGCATGCATATGGTATAATCCTATAGTCAATACTTTTTAAATTAAATTAAGTGATGCTACTTCTTAGTTAAGCGCATTGGTTCTGGATATTGGATGGATACTAGACTCTTTGGGCCTTGTTCTAGATAGTTTTCTTATTAACTGGCCACACATTACAGTTATCTGAGAAGAGAAACCCCAGTTGAGAAAATGCTCCAGAAGATTGTCCATAGGCATGTCTATGAGTCATTTTCTTGATTGATGGTTGATGTGGGGTAGTGCCACCTCTGGCACTCTGGTACTGGATGGTGTAAGAGGATAGGCTGAGTGAGCCACGAGGAATAAACCAGTAAGTACCATTCTTCCAAGGCTTCTGCTGTAGTTCCTGCCATGAGTTCCTGCCCTTGACCTCCATCAGTGATGGAGTTTCACCTGAGCATTGCAAGCTGAAACAAACCCTTTCCTCCCCATGTTGCTTTTGGTCCTGGTGTTTTATTACAGCAATGGAAATGCTAACCAAGGCGGTCCTCTAATAGCCCCAAACCTCAGTCCACACACTCCTGACGCCAAAGACCAGGACCTATGAAGAAGGGAAAAGAAAGCAATTGATGTTTGAGTTCCTAAAAAGTATTCCAATGTGCTATATAGGCACAATGGAGAACCACTGGTTTACAACAGGGTTTCTTAATTAGTAGTCCTTGAATGGGCACCAGTGGCAGCACCAAGTACCTAGAAGAATTGCTAATTTTCAGGCTCCTTCCAAGACCTACAGAATCATGAACTCAGGGGGAAGTGTCTGGTAATTTGTGTTTTGACAAGTTACTGTGGCTTATGGGCGATATGTGTCCCAGGATAGCTATGACCATGGGCAGCTCAACACATTTGGAGAAGACAACATCATGTTCTAAAGGTCAAAATATTGGCCCTCCCTGCAATAGTTGCTCATGTTCCAGTTTGAAAGCCACTGGTTGCTGGGCGGTGGTGGCGCACGCCTTTAATCCCAGCACTTGGGAGGCAGAGGCAGGTGGATCTCTGTGAGTTCGAGACCAGCCTGGTCTACAAGAGCTAGTTCCAGGACAGGCTCCAAAACTACAGAGAAACCCTGTCTCGAAAAACCAAAAAAAAAAAAAAAAAAAAGGAAAGAAAGAAAGCCACTGGTTTAGTGTGTTGGCCACATTTTCTTTAAGCTTGCTCTATTCTTGTCAAGTATAAAGATACGAATTCATCACACCCCTCAGATTAGGTCGAACGATCATCTGTAATGTGTTCTGTATTTATTTTTATCCCTTTCAACCCCACTTACTTTTCTCAACAAGCTTGAAACAGATATTCACTTACGTCCTTTTCTTTCTTTGAACTAGGAAAACTGAAGATTAGGAAAGATCATTTCTAAAGTGAGCTCCTCTTACTCATGATACTTGGATATCTCAGTCTCCCTCTGTCTTCAGAAATGATAATTGACGGAAAGGGTATGTAGCCCAACAGTACTACATGGGCCTGGTATGTTCAATGCCCTGGTTTCCATCACCATTGAATGGTGGCAGGAGATAAACAATGAAAATACACATGCCCAGAGTCACAGCCAAAACTCCAGGTGTGAGAAGCCATTTCTGGGAATTAGCCACCATTACCTATGAAAGCGGGAGAATGGCAGGCAAGAAGCAGGAGGCTGAGAGGTATGAGCAAGGGTGGGCGGTGTGGCAGCCAAGGAGACAATGATGAAGACAGGGTGGAGACATCAAGGGAAATTACACTGTCTGTAGGTCAGGATCGGGGTCAGCTGCACATCCGGCAAGGGCTGTTCTAGACACCCTTGGGCCCTTGAGTACTGATCCTCGGGCAATCAGTATTTTATGTTCTCAGAGAGAAGCTTGGCTTATCTAGGGCATCTTCTGGGAGCAAGGCTGCGGAGATTCGGGGCAAATTCTTGGAAAATGATGGTGAGATAGACAGTGATGTTAGGAGCAGAGCTTAACTGCTGCTTTTGTCAAGTGAAGCATGTAGAACACACACACATACACATACATACACGCACACACACATATACACGCACACACACACACACGCACACACACATACACACGCACACACACACATACACACGCACACACACATGCACACGCACATGTGCACACACACACACACACCTGGCAGTACTATATGGAGGGAGTGCTTTCCTTGGAAAAGGAATCTTGGAAATATGCTACCAAATTCCTAGTTCCACTTGGCATTAAAGAGGTTGTGGTTAGAGCCCTCTTCTTTCTCTGTACTACATTCATGAACTGGTTACTGGTGAAAACCTTGTCTCTCAAGTTGGTGTTTTAGAAAGTCCGGGGTTCTAATACTATACTTTAAGGGGAATTACATCCACAATTATAAATTATTAAATTTACCTCTGTTGGTGATTTTGAAATTAATTTAGGCATGACTTAGCTAATCAAGATGGTAACCTTTACCGTTTACAGTCATCAGTATTGTAGTAGTCGCCTGCACTATTTGAGGCGGCGTCTATTGTTACCATTGTTTTAAAAATAAGTAAGATGTTTACAATAAAATCAACTCACCGGCTTTGAGTGAGTTAAAAGAAGAAGCACCATTAGTGACCTAAATCTTGCCACTGTGTTAGTGTCAGCTTCAATTGTCCCTAGGCAATGAGCCAAACCGAGATAGACTTAATAATGTAAATCATCAATTACACCTGAATAAAGGCCAATTACATCCCAGCGTGCAGAATGAACAGATGTCACGGTAGTTCAAAGAGAGATGTGTGGTTGGAAATTTTAATGACTCCTAAGAGAAAACAATTTCCCCAAACAATTTTAAGTGAGCTGGGTATTCAATGGCTTTGATTGCTGGAGAAATCTGCTAATAGATGTTTGGAAAAGAAACAGGAACTGTGCCTATAAGGGTTGAGTATTGCTTGGAACGAGTTGGTGCCATTGTGCTAATTGCATCTTCATCAGGGGATAAAAACTTGTAAGTCCAAGTGACAGCAACAAAGTGCTGGCTTTACTCTTTACATCTCAGTACATAGCTAATGTGCATTACTTGTTACTTCTCCTTAATGGCTGCTGTGTAGCCATTACATAAAACGCTTCTGAAGACACCGTGCTTTACTGCTAACCCATGCTGCTTGGTAAGGAAATGACCAGTTGACCTTGTGAAGCAAGCGAGTGCTGTCACTAAATAACTGAGGCTTAATCTTTCTTGATTGTCAGCTTGGCTGGATTTAGAATCACCTAGAAGACAAAGTTCTGAGAGACCCTGTGATTGTATTTGTGGAGAGATAAGCAGGAGACAGGAGATCCACTTTAAATATATGCAGTGCCATCTCTTTGCCTGGGCTCCTCAGCTGGGAAAGTGAGAAGGGAAGCTAAGCATCAGCATTCATCTCTTTCTCTGGTACCCAACTGTGGGACCAGCAACCTCACATTCCTACATCCATGCCTTGCCTGGTTTTGATGGCCCGTACCCTCAAATTGTGGGCTGAAACAAACTCCTCTTCCCCTAAGCCGCTCTTGTCACATATGCGCCCCAGCAGTAAGGAAAACAAGTCATTAATAGAGTAAGTGATCTGTGTTAGAAACAGTCTTCCATTTGGAGCAACCTCTGAATGTTTATTTTATTTTTTCTTTTCAAAACAGCAATCTCCATCTGCTGGTTTCCTCATTAATGAGTAACAAACTTTGGCTTGTGGTCAGATTAATTCACTTAAGTAATTTGGCGTCTCATGAAGACAAGGAGATCTTCAAAAACAAAAACTGGAACCACTGAAGGCCAGTCATTACTGACCCTTCAAGTGGATATTTTGTTTCAGAAATAAAGAAAGCAAAACAGCTCATTTATCAATTTCTCTTATTTTTGTTAGTATTTCTTGAGTAAATTAGTTCTTGTTTCTACCACTTCCTGCACTGGTTGGTCCACCAATTCAACAGGTTTCTGTCTTCAGAAAACTTATGATGTGAAGAAGCCAGGCAATGGCCAAAAACACATAAGGGAAAGAAATGAGTGGACAGAAGAACAAAGAGGAGAGCAAGTGTAGAAGAGGGTTCTATTTTGAATAAAGGGGTGGGGAGGGCTCTCAGGAGTAACTTCTGAGTAAATAGTTGAATAACGTAGGGGAGAGAGACAAGAAAAGAACATCCCAGCTAAAGCATCAACAGTAGGAAGAATGTGGCACCTGGAAGTGTAGCTTGGTGGTAGACATGGCTTAGTATCTGCATCACTTTGATTTATCCATCTACACACACAAGAACACGTGCTGCCGTAGAAAACTATATATTGTTGAGAGCAGTGATTCTCAAGCAGGAGGAGGCAATTTTGTGCCCTACCCCCTAGTGAGACCTGGTAATATCTGAAGAAATTTTGAGTCGTTTTGCAACTCCATAAGCATGCTATTAGGATCTCCTGAGTAGAGGATAAAGGTACTGCCCCACAACCTACAATGTGTAGGGCAGGCTTTCCCACCACCAAGAATTACATAGCTCATCCTTTCAACAGTTCTCAGGTCCGAAAGCCTGGTTTAAATCATCCACCTAAGTTGATTATGATTCTATGAGGAGTCTGCATCTATCTTAGCCTTTGAATGATTGGGCAGTTCTGTTAGTTGTAAATAAGTGATGTGCATTCTTAATAATACCAGTCTATAATCATGCAGCCAAGTCTTTCCCTTGGAGGTTATGCTGACTTTCCTCTGTCACTGAACAAGAGACTTGCTTTGTTATCCCAATACCCTTGATCTTGAAATAGGTTTGTTCTTTTCATATACCTTTGAATTGGTGACCATATCTTGCTGCTTTCCTCACTGACAATGAGGTAACTAAATGCCTTAATTGATGTTGATTTTACATTTGCATAAAGAGCCATGATGCTACTTAAAAAAATTATCCTTAGACTGGGGAGATTGCTCAGTGGGTAACAGTGCTTGTGCTGCGAGTATGAGGACCTGAATTCTAATTTCCATAGTTCATGCAAAAAAGTTCAGGTATGGTTGTACATGCCAACAATCCCAGCATTCAGGACGGAGATACGTGTATTTTGAAGACTGACTGGCCCACCCACCTAGCCCAAACACTGAGCTCCTGGCTCAGTGAGAAGCCCTGCTTCAAGGCAATGAGTCAGAGAATGACAAGTCATTGCATGTCTTTCTCTGGCATCTCCAAGTATATGCGAATACACTGGGTGAGTGCACTTCTATATTTATGTGTGTGTAGCACACATACACACAAGTGTAAATTTTAAAAATCTATCTTTTATCATAGTAAGGACAAAATCCCTAAATTATGTTTAAATCCTTGTTTAATCTAAACAGATAAAATTATATACATTATTATATACCCAGAATTTACATATAAAAGAATACTTAGAGATACTACCATTAACTCAGAGATACCTATGCACACCTCAGTTCTTTGCCTCACTGTATGATATTCAGTTTACCATATATACCAGTATATATAAGCAGTCTTCTTACAATGTATTTGCAGTGATATGCAGAGAAAGAATTTTCCATTCACTGCCAGGTTGTAATTAAAGCACTCAGGAGGAGGAAGCAGCTGGAACAGAGTTTGAAATCACCCTACTATCTATAGTAAGCCCTTGACTCAGAAAACAAAATCTATTTGCTGAAAATATTACTTGTAATAAAAGTTTTTCAGTGTACAGCTTCAAGTTTTTCACTATTATGCATGAAACAGCCTACTCGATCCCTGTGGAATCCTCAAATTGGCTCTTTCAATGAACTCTGAAAATATTATGATAGAATCAAATATGAAAGGTTTCAGGGAAAAACTTAACCAACATTACACTGCTAGGGACCTTACCATTGCCTTTCTAGACCTTTCTTTATTATGCTCTTTTCTACCTTCTTTAAATGTTAGCCCTGTTGGGCAGTGGTAACACATACCTTTAATTCCAGCACTATGGAGGCAGTGGCAGGTAGATCTCCTTAAGTTCAAGGCCAGCTTGGTTTACAGAGTAATTTCCAGGACAGCCTGGACTATACAGAGAAATCCTGTCAAGAAGAAGAAGAAGAATGAGAAGGAGAAGGAGAAGGAGGAGGAGGAGGAGGAGGAAGAAGAAGAAGAAAAAGAAAAAGAAGAAGAGAAGAAGAAGAAGAAGAAGAAGAAGAAGAAGAAGAAGAAGAAGAAGAAGAAGAAGAAGAAGAAGAAGAAGAAGAAGAAGAAATAAAAGTTAGCCTATGAGGAACTCTACTAAGAGTCTGGGTAAAGGAAAAGAATGAAATCAGGGACCTTCATACCCCAGCTACAATTCTTTCCTGGAACCTGGGTCTCCAATGAAGGTCTATAATTTTTCATAAGTGGAATTTTTCTGCATGACTCCTTCTTCCATCTTTTTATGTTCTTAGTCTCACCTCATTCCTATGGACCTACAAATGACAAGAGCTACCCAGCACTGGGTCTTATGAAACAGAGATTTATAAGTGATCTCTATGTAACTAGACTTTTGTTTGAGTTTGGAACAACTGTTTACCTCTGCATGGTCCCTGTAACTACAAGTTATAACTCCATTGTCAATTCTAAATTAATTTTGAATGTAATTATCTTTCCAGACTTGCAACCCCTCTTAAAACCAACTCAAGAATATGAACTGACTTCAGACAGACTGTTGGAGTTCAAATAATGTCTAGGGAACCAAAGTGCAAACTATTGACCTGGCCAATCAGTCATTTGCTCAGCAGGTGCCCAGTGAGCCCTGATTTGCTGCGAACCATTCCAGCTCATAGTAAGAAGGAAGGGGCCATAGTCTCTGCACTTTGGTGCTCATATACATCTACGGGTCCCATTTTTGCCCTCCAGGCTATGGGAAGTGATGAGTATCCCAGGCGTTATATGCAAGGAATTGCTTTGGAAATGTAGGTCAACAGCTCTAGGGAAATACCTGGCCCCAATGATATTTCATCTTTAACTTGCATCAGTTAGGATCTTCTGATCATAAGTAACGGAGATTCAACTGAAATTGGCTTAGAGTCAAGAAGAGCTTAAATTGCCATGAGCAAATGGAAAGTACAATGATCAATTTGAGTCCGGCTTCCTGCTGAGCCCAGGAACATCAGCTTTATCGCCAGAGAGCTACATCCCTTTGATTTGGTCTTTATGTTGACTTCATACTCAAACTCCCACAGGGAGTCAGAACTCTAGGCTTCAGGCCTGCATATTCCAGGTGAAAGATTAAACAGGAAAGGAGAAAGGATCTTCTCCACAATTCCCATCAGCTTAACTTGATCATCAACTCAAGTCTGAGTACCCGGGAGAAAATGGGGAGAAATCACTTATTGATTACCTAATGTTTTCCTTTCATTATTCTAAGTATGTTTCCCATTTGATAGTGTTATTACTATGTACATTTTATTGAAGAAGAAAGTAAATGTATAAACACTACGCCCTGGAGGTAAGCAGTAAAAACGAAAACAGAGGTCTGACCTAGATGGTCTTGCTTCAGTCCTGAAGAGAAATCATTATATTATTATATAATGTATATAATCTTATATATTCCATGATATGTGTAGTATATTTAAAAGTCTTATGCCTTATGATGGTCCTACAGTCAACAACCATGCATCTCAGTTCTTGGAGTAGCAGAGTACTGTCCTCTTCCTGGTTAAAATCCCACTCCCATTCTCTGTTCTGAAGTGCAGACTGTGTGTCTAGGACAGAGGAAACTCCAAGAACTAATTATTTTCTGCCACAAACAGTCCTGTGTATGAAATGCTAAAAGGGCAGAGGGCAGAAAATCTGTTAGGAAAGACAAGGAATATGGAGGTAAACAGGACAAAGTCCAAACACAGGAGTTGGAAACACCAAATATAGCAGGGACCATGAAATCTCTGGCACTCAGTGAATTAGGGACATCAGCCCACAAATGCCAAGTCTGAGGAGCTGATTTTGAGACTTCAGAATTCTTCAGCAATGTGAACGGGCAATGTTGCAAGTGAAACTCGGGCCATAAGTGCTTAATTAAAAGAAGCCTGGGTTCGGCTTTCATGGCTACAGGAAACGCTGAAGACAAATATTGAATTTCTAGATAGGAGGAATGAGTAATATAGCAGCAAAGCTGGTAGGAAAACATTTTCTTAATTGGAAAAAGATGAGGTTTTTTTTTTTAAATGCATTCAAGAATTAGCTTCTGATAGCACCCCTGCTTTTCCCCTAACAATATTCTAGATGTAGAGTGCAAATAGCCCCATATTTTTGAAGAGATTAAGAATTAATATTCAGAGTTTCTGGTGGAAGAAGACTGCAGTGGTTCTGACTAACCTGAGATCCATTTTCTGTTCAGAGGAAGATGCTATTCTCCACCAAGCATCTCAAAAACCTTTCCTCTGGAAGTATGTACAACCAGTCTTAGGTACTAGAGTCAAGAATGCTGGCACTCAGCGAATTCAGGCGCCAAGTATGGAAGAGCATTGGGCAGCTACTCCAAGCATCAAGAGGCAAGCCTTCAGAACTTTTGGTGATTTGATCACAGAACAGATGTCAGAAAGTTTTTGTCTGTTTTAAGTTCTATAAGAGGAGCAAAAGAAACGTGCTGTCTTGAAACCTATTGTAGGAGCTTCGGGGCAGCAGGCCCACTCCTGTCTTCACTGAGAGTCATCCTGGGCTCTTGAAATGTGAAGGACTAGGCCCCAATCTAAGCCTGTTGAAACAGCATATTTTAGAGCAAGCATCCAGACTTCGGTGTTCTTAGAAGCTCTCTGGGTGGTTTTAACATTCAGTCTATATGACAGTCTCTTCTCTCCTCTATCTGGCACACATGCATACATACACATACATACACACACATATACACATCATCAGTGACATAGCATTCTCCGTGCAGTTTCATTCACAAGGCATAATACGCAGAAATTCCAGTTAGCATTTCTGTTAACTCCAGCATGTCCCACAGATATTAATACGTAAGGATATGTAAACTCAGTGTAATTGATTGACTTTAAATATCCTGCTTTGCATGCCCCAAACAGCAAAAGTGGTGCATATAGCTTTGTCTTCCCCTTAGACGGTCTTGCACCCATATGATTCATCTTGCTGTGAAGGTAATATTTGCTTCTTAATAGAGATAGATGCCTAGAAATATAGAAGATCAAGTATGGTTTTACATGAAAAGTTTTTAATTATTCTATAAGGAGAAAAGAAATGTATCTTGTAAGAACTTACCTTGGTCATGTTCTCCCTCCTTCTGCTCCTCATTTGGACCTTGGGAGCTCAGTCCAGTGCTCCAATGTGGGTCTCTGTCTCTATCTCCATCCATCACCAGATGAAGGTTCTATGGTGATATGCAAGATATTCATCAGTATGGCTATAGGATAGGGCCAGTTCAGGCGCCCTCTCCTCAGCTACTCAAGGAATAAACTGGGGACATCTCCATGGACAGCTGGGGACACCTCTAGAGTCCAGTCTCTTGCCAACCCTAAATTGGCTCCCTTAATTAAGATATATACTTCCCTGCTCCCATATCCACCCATCCTCCATTCCAACCATCCCATTCCCCCAAGTTCTCCCCATCTCCCCTTCTCACTTTTTTCTCCCCAACTCCCCTTACCCCACCCCACCCCACCCCCAAGTTTCCAATTTTTGCCTGGCAATCCTGTCTCCTTCCAATATCCAGGAGGATAACTATATATTTTTCTTTGGGTTCACCTTCTTATTTAGCTTCTCTAGGATCACGGACTGCGAGGGGTGTGCCCACCCACTGAGAAGACAAGGCTGATCTAATGGGAGCTCACCAAAGCCAGCTGGACTGGGACTGATGGAGCATGTGATCAACCCGGACTCTGAACGGGTCGGACAAGGAGGGCTGAGAAGCCAAGGACAATCGCACTGGGTTTGATCCTACTGCATGTACTGGTTTTGTGGGAGACTAGTCTGTTTGGATGCTCACCTTCCTAGACCTGGATGGAAGGGGGGGACCGTGGACTTCCCACAGGGAAGGGAACCCTGACTGTTCTTTGGACTGGAGAGAGAGGGGGAAGAGAAGGGGGTGAGGGAGAGGGAAATGGGAGGAGGGGAGGAGGTGGAAATTTTTCATTAAAAATAAAAAAGAGAACTTAGGCTTCTTGGAATGAACATAAAAATTAATGAGAAATGAAAAGGGAGAAGAAACCACTTACTGAATAAAAATCATTCTTTTTTGAGATCAAGGTATTTTATGGAAATATTTTTCATCAAAATAAAATATGAGCACCATGGTGTAGTATACATGTTTGCAAAATATATGCACATCATACACACAATCTCCAAAAGCTCAGACAGGTCAAAGCTCAGGATTATGATATGTAAACCAAGAGAAAGTAAAGGCCTTTTCAGAATGCAGTAGTATTAGGAGAGAAAGCAGGAAAAAACTTCTATGTGTTTGTATTTACATTTCCTTCAGTTTTCTTCTTTTACCCTAGGTTTCAACTTGATTTTATTTTGCTTAATTAAGACTAGAAAGATGCTCCTTGATTATTATGCTGTTATGTCCTCAATAAACCAATCACAAGATGAAAACAGTGTATCAAAAATGCACTGAAGGGACTGGGGAGACGGCGCAGTGGTTAAGTGTGCTTGTTGTTTGTATTAGTGTTCTGTAGAGCTACAGAAATTATGGGATGAGTCTCTCTCTCTCCCCCCCCCACACACATGTGGGGATTTATTGGAATGACTTATAGGGCACAGTCCATCTAATCCAACAATGACTAGCTGTGAATGGAAAGTTCAAGAATCTATTAGTTGCTCAGTCCCTCAAGGCCCCGTGTCTCAAACTGATATTCTGTATACATGGGAATCCCAAAGAAGTAGGCTCCAATGACAGTGAAGAAATGGACTTGCTAGCAAGGGGAGGGCAAGCAGGCAACGTGCTAAAGCTTCCTTCTTCTGTGTCCTTATATAAGCTTCCAGAAGAAAGTATGGCCCATATTAAAGGTCTGTCTTCCCACCTTAAGATTTGGATCAAAGGCATTTTTCTTTCCACCTCAAGATCTGAATTAAAGGCCTGTATGTTCCAGCTTTAAGAACTGAATCAAAGGTATGCATCTTCCTACTCAAAGGTCTAGAAGTGGACTCGCTCACTTCAAACCAAACGGCAAATCTCTCCCAGGTGTTCCCTCTATTTCTAGATTGTAGTTCATTCCAGATGCAGTCAAGCCGACAATCAAGAATAGCCATCTCCCTGCTCTCGCAAGGGACACAAATTTGGTTTCTAGCCCTAACACTTTAGTTCCAGAGGGCAGTACATCCTCTTTTCTCCTCTATCAGTTCCTCTCTCCCCCACCCTCTGTGTATTCACACATATATACACAGATAATAAAACTATATATTTTAAAACAAATGCACCAAAGATATGTCTCCTCGTTAGCAAGTGAGTTTGTAAACAGCTCACTCTATGGAACAGTTGTTTCCCCTCGTGGTCACAAGGCTGAAGCTCCTTGACACAATCAGAAGAGAAGAACATCCTACATGCCATCTGAGCCCAGGAATATATCCAGGCTTAAAGTACCATTTCTCCTGAGTGTGTAGTCACTCTTGCATATTTGTAAAGTCAGAATCATAAGTCAAATCCCTTTAAATCAGGAACCATCTCTACTCGTGTTTTTAGAGGTACATTGTACTTTTTTTCTTTTGCAGATTTATTTAAAATTATGTGTGTGTGTTGTGTAACCACATAAACTCCTAGAGACCCCGGGTATTTGGGTATTATGGGTATTTGGGATCAAACTGGGGTCCTTTGGGAGAGCAGTAAGTGCTGTTAACCACTGGACTCTCTTTCTATCCCATGAGCTTTATCTTATAGAGGATAAAAAGGTAGAAGACATATTCTACTGATATCATGGAAAATGAGTTGCTGGATCATAGGAGTTAGGCATGCTATACTAGGGTAGAGTATTTAATATAGTACCAAGAGGCACCACAAACCATCCAGTTCACTGTCATCCTGGTACAAATTAAAAGTCACATGCACTTCAAAATTAAAAACAATTTAAAGTTTACACTGAAGGTTTGGAAATTGTAGTCAAGAGATGACCTTTCTTCTGACACAAATTGCAAGTTTGGAAGGAGGAGGGGAATCTTTTCAATTTCCCTGGGGTTCAACAGTATACTAAGAAGACTCACAGGATTCGCTAAAAGCTTCCCTAACTATGGTTATTGTTTAGTTCAAGGAAAGGATACTTTTTAAAGTCAGCCAAGGGAGGATATTCACAAGAAGGATCAGGAAAAGTAGGAATGCAGAGCCTCCAGCATCTTCTGGGGAGTCATGCATAGCATTACTTTGCTGGGGCAAATGTGTGGCATTTGTATGAATATTGCGAAGTGATAAGCTCATCTGAACTTTAGTGCCATGCTTATGTGTATATGCAGATGTATATGCAAGGGAGTGTATACACATGTATGTGGAGGCCATAGGAAAACTGAGGGTGTCATTTTTAGGAATGCTGATGCTCTTCCCCTTCTTGAGGTCGGGTTTTCTCATTGATCTGTAGCTCACCAGCTTGGAAAGAAGAGCTGACCAGCTATTCCCAGGGATTCTCCTGTCCCTGCCTCCCTAATGCTGGCATTACCAATATGCCCAGGGAGCAGTTTTGCATGGTTTCTTTGGATGAAATCTTTACTTAGTGAATTATCTCCCCAGCTCACATATATTGAATTCTTATAAAGTATGATGGCTAGAGTGGGGGCTTTCATTTATACTGTATTACTCAGTCTTGAATCATATCGTTCAATCCTGTGTGGTAGCCACAGTTTCTTCTGAATAGTACATGAGGCACTGAGAGTTTGAGTAACTTGTCAAGGATTCGTAGGCAGTGATAGAGTCAAATTCCAGTCTTTGTGCAACAGCCTCCAAGTTCATTTCTTATAACCCCAGGATTTGTCTTCTAGTTAGCAAGCTTTGGATGAAATAATCCAGACCAAGAGGTTGCAACAAATAT
>NW_026067999.1:3509167-3521949 GCF_014885135.2 Alexandromys fortis
ATATATATATTTGAAAGACTAAGGAAATGACTCATCAGGGAGTGCTTGCTATGCAAGAGTGAAGACATGAGTTCAAATTCCCAGAACTCACATAAAAATATGGGTTTGGTCCCATGTGCTTATAATCTCAGTTATAAGGGAAGGGAGAGCTGGTAGGATTACTGGGGTTCCATGGTTGACAGCTGTGCTACAGGTTCACTAAGAGACCCTGTCTTAAGGGAATAAAGTAGGGACTCCATGCACGTGCATAGGTACATGCACCCATTCACACATGTGTGGATACACTACACATACACACTTGCATAAACACATGTACATAAACATGTCTGAACATGTGCACATATATAGAGAGATGGGAAACATAAATATATTGGATGATAAAATGACATTAATTCTATTAGCACTCAAATGGAAAGAAGAGGGTTGATTACTACCTTGGCCTGGGACAACACAGAAAGACATTAAACATTGAAATAGCTGGCTCTTGTTGGATGGGTGGAGAAAACATCAAGGCAAGGGAATTCATTTTTTTTTTCATGTTGTTGGCATTAGGTCTTAAGCACTACAGAAAAATTGAAATTAATCTGTCTCGAATAGGGAACATAGTAAACATTTGTCTGCCTCCAATTTGAAATTTTCAATATTGTAACTGTCACCTACCAAACCTCTGCAGGGAGATTATGGGAATTAGCAGTGTGATTTGAAAGAGCTTCTGACTATTGCTCATAAAGTGAGGAATAAGAATAAAATGTTCTTAGAATAACTAGTAAATATGCATGATACTCTAGAGGAAATTTACTCTACTAATGTGTGGGCTGGTGAAATGGTTTTGCTGGAGTGTCCCTGTGAATGTCATCTGAATAATACAAGATTTGGGGACTTTTATTGTCTGCAAAGTGTCCTCCACCGTTGGGAATCTGAGAGTTCTAAAGAACTGCCGTGTTTTCTATTTCTCAAAGGCAGTAATATGAAGGGACAGGCTGCTGAGTTGAGTATCCAAAGGAAGAGAGCAGAAGTGTAGAAGATTCATATTTTATTTAAGTGATACTTGAGGGCATGATAGAAATGCTATTAGAACATAATATTGACTTCTCATATGAGGATGTTCTTTTCCCCCTAAAGAACACACCAAACTCAGTCTATAATCACCTCCTATTCCCACAGCCTAAATGACAGACTGTTCTTGAAATATGCCAGCATTCTTCTAATGAATATGATTGTGTGTCTCTGTAAAATAATGTGAATCGAGGTTTTTCTGTGATTTTTAAGCTGGTTTTAAAATTAGCTATATTCAGATATCAATTATTTGTTCATAGAAAGCACCCTATCAAAAAAAGTATCAAAAGAAAACTGGATGTGAATATAAAAATAAAATGTGGGCTCGGATAAGAATATTAATTTTAGGTTACTTAACTAGTCCTGTTTTCTTCAGCAATTTCAATTCTGAAAGTCTATATCCTAAACATACCAGTAGAAATAAGAAAGGACATATGTAGTTACATTTATAATACAAAAATATTCTTGTGGATCTGGAGATTCTCAGTGGTTATGAGTGCATGTGGCTCTCGCAGACGATGCAAGTTCAGTTCCCAGCACCCATGCCAGGAGGCTTACAGCCACCTGAAATGCCAGCTCCTGCCTGAGTCTCTCCTCTGGACAGCACAGAAACTTCTCCCCCTCTTAACATAATACTAAATTTTTTAAAAATGATATCAAAAACCTAAAAATAACTAAATGTCCCTCATTAGGAGACTGTGTGACTAGACTAGGGTACATCCTCACACCAGAACAGTGTAGCTGTGAAAAAGAATATAAAACTGTTCTGAATATTGCGTTGGAATGAGTTCCAGGATGCATTATTAAGTGAAAAAAATCAAGGCATGAAAATTATGTATGCTATTCGACTAGTTAACTTAGAAAATATGGACTTATCTGTATATATTTATTTGTAATAAGACAATAAAAGGCTAGACAATAGTAATCATAGATGCTGAGAGTTACAGAGGATGATGACCACGTTATGTCTTGAAGACAGCACTCCATAGCACAGTTCTTTAAGGGATTGGGTAAGGCCATGGATATCAGGCAAGGACCTCTACTTTATACAATCGACTGTTGTAGGAGCTGTGGGCTGTGTTCCACTCAGCTCCCAGCCGCCTGACTAGCTTATGCCCCAAAATAACAACACACAAATTGTATTCTTTTAAACACTGCTTGACCCATTATATCTAGCCTCTTCTCAGCTAACTCTTGCACCTGGACTAGCCCATTTCTAATAATCTGTGTAGCCCACGAGGTGGCTTACCAGGGAAGATCCTAACCTACGTCCATCCTGGGTTGGAGCTTCATCACGCCTGCCCCAGAGAGGAGAGCTACCGAGTCTGAGCTCACTTCCTCTTCCTCCCAGCATTCTGTTCTGTTTACTCCGCCTATCTAAATTCTACCCTATCAGAGGCCAAGCAGTTTCTTTATTACTTAACCAATGAAACAACAGATAGAAAGAAGACCCTCCTCCATCAATCAACGATGTAAATGCTACCCTCTTCTGTCCTCAATAAGACCAATGTTTTAGCCAGCTATCTGAGCACTCTTGTGACCATGAACATTACACTGGATTGAAACATGTGTTTATTTTCATTTCAACAAATGCTATGTGTTTGCTTTTGAAAACAACAGTCATAGTTCACAGTTTCCCAAGCACAATTTCAAATTGTTCTTTACTTCTACTTTAAGGTGAACAAGGAGCTAGAACCTTTAAAGAACTTTGGTCAGTGTAGTAAGTATCGCATGACATCTTGTTACTCCCCAAGTTTATCCTAATAGTTTTCTTTGTTGACCAAGTGAATTAACTCTCTGGAAATAAACACCTCTTTTGAGTCCTCAGCCTTCCTTTTAGTTGATTGTTCTGTTTTTCTCTATGACAACATTTTGTGTATTATAGTGACTCACTCTTTATTCTTTATGCTACATATAGTTTTTCCACATCTATTATTTGTCTAGAAAAACTTGACTAAAATATTTTTGTGATGTAGAAGTTATTTATGGAACATTGTCCGAAATATTCTATTTTGTGAATCAAAGCTGTCAAGACTCACTACTATCTACTGCTAAAAATGGAGAAAATGCTACCTACTCAAGCTTTCTTGTGGCCTTGTATACTACTACTTGTATACTTCTCCACTTGTAGAAGAAACTTTTTCTGTTACTTAATATTGATGGTATAATAGTACGGCACATTGAAAAATACTGAGTTTTGTTAGCAATATCTGCCTGACTTTTAGTTTTTCTTCCGTTAAATTATATATAGCTACAAGCTTAGAATCTGCTTTTATTCCAAGTCCACAGGCAGTTTTTGACAGCTTGATATCAGACTCTCTAATAATAACACAGCATGAATTGTTCAGAGTGGCCTTTCATACCTTGGAAATGTCTCTCATCTTTTCCAAGAAATTTCACAGGTCTCTAGTCTCCACTGTTGGGCTTGATATTGAGACTCAGTGTTTGACCACATGTCTCAAACAAAAAATGGAAGGCAGAGTCACTTGCTTCTGAGCGTTTTTCTTTCTGGAACCATAATGAACTTGGTTGCTGTGAGAAGGGCAGAGTTCCTAGGTAGTCCTGTAGCAGAAATGGCGATGTGATTTTTCTAATAAAAACCATGTGCTTATATTGCTTCACAACCTCAATAAATGTTTGCTGAATTGGTTACAGGATGATCTCTGTGTAAAATTTTATTTATTGAAACTTCTCTTATTCATAAAAGCTTTTTTGTTAAATTAATTTGTTTTTTGTCCAGCACAAAGTTCCCCTCCCTCCTCTCCTTCCAATAGCTCCCCCAACCTATGCTACCCACCCTATCCACTCCTCCTCCTTTCTCTTCAGATGACATATCAAGTTGCAGTAAGACTGGGCACCTCCTCTCTTATTATGGTTGGACTAGGCAGCCGAGTAGGAGGGAAGGATCCCAACAGCAGGTAACAAGGTCAGAGACAGCCCCTGCTCCCACTGTTATGAGTCCCACAAGAAGACCAAGGTACACAACTGTAACATATGTGCAAAGGACCTAGATCAGTCCCAAGCAAGATCTCTGGTCAGTGGTTCAGACTCTGTGAGCCCCTATGAGCCAGGTTAGTTGATTCTGTCAGTTTTCTTGCAGTGTCCTTGGCCCCTCTGGTGCCCATAATCCTTCTTACCCCTATGAATTCACTGAACTCTGCATAATGTTTGCTGTGGGTCTCTGTATCTGTTTCCATCAGTAGCTGAGTGAGGCATCTCTGATGACAATTGAGTTACGATGATCTAAGACTATAGCAGTATATCATTAGGAATCATTTCATTGACTTTTTTTTCTTTTCTGCCAGTCATGTTTGGTTCTGTCCTAGGTCTCTGGGCTGGCTGTCCAGTCTCTGGGTTCTGGCCCTCCAGGCAGTGTCAGGGGTGGGCTCCTTTTCATCTCAAACTGGACCAGCCATTGGTTGGCCACTTCATAATTTCTGTGCCACTTTTGTTCCTGCACATCTTGTAAGCAGGACAAATTGTAGGTCAAAGGTTATGTGGTTCATTTGGTGTCCCGGTCCCTCCACTAGAAGTCATGCCTGGTTACAGGAGATGCCCAATTCAGGCTACGTAACCCCTATTGCTAGGAATCTTAACTAAGGTCACCTTCATAGATTCTTGGGGGTTTCCATTGCTCTAGGGTTCTAGCTTGTCCTGGGGTGACCCCAATTCCAGTTGTGTCTACCAGTACACTCTCTCTCTCTCTCTCTCTCTCTCTCTCTCTCTCTCTCTCTCCATCTTCCCCCCACCTGATCCCTCCTGTTCCCATGCTCATCCCATCCAGACTCCTCCCCCACTGTCCACTTGTGATGTCTATCCTATTTCCCCTTCACAGTGAGATTCATGTGTTTCTTCCCTACTTGCGTCCTGCTTGTTACTTAGCTTCTCTATTCCTGTGGATTGTAGCATGGTTATTCTTTATTTAACAGCTACTATCCACTTTAAATGAGGACATACCATGTTTGTCTTTCTGGTTCTGGGTTCCCTCACTCAGGATAATGTTTTCTAATTCCATCTATTTGCCAGCAAATTTCATGGTGTCATGATTTTTAACACATAAATAATACTCCGCAGTGTAAATGTACCACATTTCTTTATCCATTCTTCAGTGGATGGACATCTAGGTTGTTTCCAGTTTCTGGCTATTATGAATAAAACTTCTATGAACATAACTGAACAAGTGCCCTTGTAATATTGTAGAGTGTCATTTGGGTATATGCTCAGGAATGCTTTAGTTGGGTCTTGAGGGAAGAAGTTTTTAGAAATAATAATGCATTAATTTTTGAGAATTTCATACAATGTACTTTGATTGTAATCACCCCATCAGTCCCCCAACTCTTCTCAGATATGGCCTCACCTTCCTACCCACCCACTTCATCTTCTCTCTTTAAAAAATAAATCATCAAGTGCAATCTGTATTACCCAACTACTCTGGGGTATAGGTCCTCCTTGGAGTCTGGCTGATTTATAAGTAATCACACCATTAGAAAAAAAAATGGACTCTTCCTCTCCCCACAGCTATAAAAGACCAATATCTCCTCAGACAGAGATGGGACTTGGTGCTGCTTTCCTATTTTCATACCAGTATTTGTTTTGCCTTGAGCTTGAACAGGTCTTCTGTAGGCTGTCAAAATTGCTATGAGTTAGTTTATACAGTTACTCCAAAGTGGCCATAAAGCACTCTTTTCTTAGCCATCTACTCTACTATCTCTGGCTCTTACAGTCTTTCGTTCCCCCTCCCATTATAATCCTTGAGCCTTGGTGGTAGGGGCTGAGTATGATATTGATGTCCCGTTTATGGGTGAGCCTTCTATAATATCTTATGCTCTGCACATTGACCACTTGTGGGTGTCTGTATTAATTGACATCTACTGATCAGGGCTGAAAAATGTACTGATCTATGGGTATGCCAGTAAGTCATTAGGAGCTTTTTTATATACTGTATCATTTTAGCAGAATAATAGTAGGGGGCTCTATCCTAGGTCTTATTGCCTACCTAGCCTCAGGTTAACAATAACTGACCCTGATAATGACTGCAAGTATGGATTCCATCTTGTGGAGTGGGTCTTAGATCCAACCAGAAAGGGATTGACTACTCCCATACCTTTCATACCACTATTGTGCCAGTGGGAATATCTTGATGAGCTGGTTGTTATTGTAGTTGGCAGGGTTTACACCTGAGTGAGATTGGTGGTTTCTTTGCTCTTACAGTAGCATGCATGACATCATCTATCACTATGGAATCTAGCCAATACGGAGAAATCTTTGAGGTCAGTACCTGTTTGAATTCTTCATGTTTCACGACAAAAGTATAAGAAATCTCCAGCAATAGGGTCCTCCTATCAAGTTCTGGAGGGGGACCAAAAGCAATGACAATAACCTTTAATGTTTGGTGGACTCTGGAAGCCCACTGGCCAACAACTCAAAAGAGGTAACTTTGGAAAGTAATCTCAAATTTTGCCTTTTCTCCTTTCCTTCCCAGCAATTTCATTATAAAATATAATTTCAATGACTAATAACTCACTCGTGTAATGCATATGCCTTAATGAGTTTTTGTGTATTCTCAGTTGTAAAGGCAACATCCAAATCAGTTTTAGAGCCGCTTCATCACATTTAATGAAAACCGCCATTGCCATTAGCTGTTACTCTCTGTATCGTCTAATTCTCAGTCTTACAAACCAGATACTAAATAGAAAAGAAATGTAAATGTAATATGTACCTTTTGTGACTGGTTTCTTTCATTTGCATGTTTTTAAAGTTCATTCATATTGTAGCATGCATTAGTATTTCAATCATATTGATTTCAAAATAGTATTTCTTTGTATAAATATACTGTGCCTTATTCATACTTTCATCAGTTGATAGGCATTTGAGTAATTTCTATGTTTGTTATTATAAACATTCATGTAAAAGCTCCTGTGCAGACATGTTTTCATTTCTCTTGGATACATATGTATGAGGAGGCTTGCAGGACCATATGATAATTCTTCATTAAGCCCTTTAAGAAAATAGCATCCCCAAAATGTTCAAAATGACACTTTTGCATAAAGTGGCAGACACAAAGAGTAAGAAGACAAAGTGGGAGTGTTTAGGAGGCTATTAAAGACCTCATGAAATAAAACATTGAAAGAGCACATCACCCTTTAAATAATTTTTGAGTCTCCATCACACACTAAGTCCTGATGTAGGTGCCAGAGATACTTCAACAGAGGATGGAAAAATAAATAAATCAAGAAATAAATAAACTGCCGGGCGGTGGTGGCGCATGCCTTTAATCCCAGCACTCGGGAGGCAGAGGCAGGTGGATCTCTGTGAGTTCGAGACCAGCCTGGTCTACAGAGCTAGTTCCAGGACAGGCTCCAAAGCCACAGAGAAACCCTGTCTCGAAAAACCAAAATAAATAAATAAATAAATAAATAAACCATTTGAAATAGTGAAAACAGCCAAGAATAAAATAAAACAGAATGATATATGTGATGGGAGATGGTCAAGGGAAGGCAACATCAGGTAGGAAGGTCATGGGGGGGGATACTTTATGATCCTTAAACCTGAAGGGTCACAACATGTCTCCATAGAAACATTTGGAAATGAGCATAGTAACCCATATTCATTTGAGAACTTAGGAAAGACTAAAATGATAGGTTGTTGTGGGAATTCATTCAGCCAATAACTTGTAGGGTCCTGGCCCTTTGGGTGTGGTCTGAGGTACTAAGTGTGCACTGACAAATGGGGAGAAACAGTGTGCTTGCTCTCTTGCGAGGTCAGAGCAGAGCAAACTTGTTCCCATCTCCCCAGAGCAGAGAAATGGGACACTGTGGTTTTCACCTTATCCTGTATTCAGTGAGTCTGTGTGTTCCCTTTGAACTCTATTTCCTTTGTATCCCCATAATAAAGATAGCTTGTAACTCTCGCAATACCTCTTGCATTAATAGGCAATATTCTATGCTATTAACTCTTGGTAACTGAGTCAATAATCAACTATATTTTTCAAGACTTTTCAGAATGTGGAATAAAGTGTCTTTTAATTTTGCTTCTTCCATCCTTTTTATTGTTTAGGAACTGTAATTATTACCTATAAGGGGTAGAAGTTATCACTCCCCTCTCTTTATTGCAAAGTGAATTTCACGAAGAAAACTCTGCCTGTAGTTTCCTCACTATTACATGTCTTTGAACTGTTTTTGTCAGCCATATTTGGAAAGAAAATTCTCAGCAAGGCATAGACAAAATATACTGTTTCTGTAGTCAAATTCAGGAAATGGAAATATGATACCTTATCAGTATCTCTCTTTTTCCATGAAAATGAACTACAACACCAAAATATTTTGACTGTGCACTAGCAAGAAATGATTAGTTTGAATTTCAGCATGGTGGTTGCTCACTGATAAATTTAGCCCTCAGCAGGATGAAGTGGGAAGATTGCTATAACTTTGAGGCTAGCCAGAGCTCTATCATGAGTCACTGCCTCGAAAAAAAAAAAAAAAAAAAACAAGAAAATAAGATAGATTATCCATGTTTCTAGCATCTATCTTTCCCAGCATGTTTTGGATAAATTAAGATGTAAGAGTTAGGCAATAAGAAACTAGAGCTAAACTTGGCAGTGGTGGCGCACACCTTTAATCCCAGCTCTCCGGAGGCAGAGGCAGGCAGATCTCTGTGAGTTCGAGGCCAGCCTGGTCTACAAGAGCTAGTTCCAGGACAGGAACCAAAAGAAAGCTATGGAGAAACCCTGTCTCGAAAATCAAAAAAAAAAAAAAGAAAAAAAAAAGAAAGAAAGAAAGAAAGAAAAGAAAAAGAAAAAAAAGAAACTAGAACTAATGGGCCAAACAGTGATTTAATTAAAAAAAAACTGTATTCTGCCACTCCCTCAAGATGTCACACTGAATTTATATTACCTGAAGGTTAAGACAACAATCTAAAAACTAAACTATGATTATGTCTCCAGACCTGTCTCACACTTAGCCTGTTTCTATTCTCAACTCCTTATCACTAACCTCTCTCCTTCCAGAATTTTCCCCTACAAAAAAAATTGAGGAAATTTTGGTGGAGAATGACATGAATTCAATTATTCAACAGATATTTTTTGAGTGTTCTTAGAAAAGCTGGCTTCCCAGATGATGCTCATATTAGGAATAATAGGAGAAGGGAATAAGTAAGTATACCATATAAGTCATAGAAAGTATCAAAACTCACCAAGAAGACAAGAAAACACCAGAATAAAAAGGAAGATGTTGCAGACGTGGGTGAAAATTAAGTTGACCATGGAAGCCATGCCATCTCCTTTACTTGCTTAATGAATCCCATTTTCCCTCCAACTCAAGTGCCTGTGTAATTCAGTGAAGATCAGGGCCAATTTTACCTCAGGAAGTATATCTTAATTAATTTTAACCAGTTGGCCTGGTCTATCTCTCTTCCCAGTGATTGGTTCAGAGCTAAGACAAGACTATCTTGACTGGGGAAAACTGACTGCAGATAGTTGAATTTTATTCCTTTCACACCCCTTTAGATATTCTTTGCGAAACGTTGTGTGGAGCTGTTGTTAGAGGAGTTGGTTCTTAAATCCATAAGGCAGAAGATGAAGATGAGAGAAGAGATGGAAAGAACCTGGAACAAAGAAAACCTGGAGCCATGCTATCTTCTGACTTCTTAATATGTGAAATTGAATCTTCCTTATTATTTAAGGCAGTTGAATTAGTTTGTTTCTTGCTTGTCTTCTGGGCTATAGTCCAAAGCAACCTCTTTAAAAAATATGTGAGCACAGATATGAATAATAGGAAGTTAAGCACAGCATGAAGACGTCTGGCCTTGATCTGCCAGTTCATCACAGTGTTATCATCTTACAGGAGACTCAGCACAGCAAAGCATAGGCACACTTTTTGGATATAGGGCCCTAGACATCAAGGCAAGGAATTCTTTATAATTGCTATATGGAGAAAACCAGTGTACCAGGCTTTTTCTTTTGGGCCACCAACCAGCTCCCAAATCATGACGCAGAGATTTATCATTAGTTTTGAATGCTCAGCCTAACTTTAGCTCTTTTCTTTCTAGCTCTTATAATTAAACCTGTTTCTCTTCATCTAAATTTTGCCTCAGGGAGTTTGTACCCTTTTTCTTTATGTCTTACTTTTCTGCTGTCTCTATGTCTGTCAGTTTTTTTTTTTTTTGAGACAGGGTCTCTCTATATATCCCCAGCTTTCTTGAAACTAGATATGTAAACCAGGCTGGCCTCCAACTCATAAAGAGAGAACCACCTGCCTCTGCCTCCCAAATACTGGGATTTAAGGTGTGCACAACTATATCTGATGACACTATGGTTTAAAGAAATATATAAATGGATTTGCAAATAGATGGATTTCAATAGATGAATTGCATGTAAAATACAATATATAATATTCATATGATTTTCTGAGACTACAATAGTCACTATATATTTCAGCTTGCTATCCTGTTGCTGTGAGAAACCACTGACCAAAAGCAACTAAAAGAGGGAAAGATTTATTTTACCTTAGAGGTTGCAGACCATCATCAGGGGATGTCAAGCCAAAAACTCAAGGTAGATGCTTTAAGCCAGTAGTTCTCAACCTGTGGATCATGATCACTTTGGGGTAGAATGACCCTTTGGCAAGGGTCACATATCAGATATCCTGCATATCAGATATTTACATTGTACTTCATAACAGCAAAATTACAGTTATCAAGTAGCAACAATAATAATTTTATGGTTGGGAGTCACCAAAACATGAAGACCTGTATTAAAGAATAGCAGCATTAGGAAGGTTGAGAACCACTGCTTTAAACTATGGAAGAATGGCACTCACTGACTTGTCTAGCTTGTTCCGTGACTCTTGCTCATCTGTCTTATACAGTCTGGACCCAGCTGCTTAGGATGATGCCACCCACAGTTGTCTAGACCCTACAACATCGATTATAAATGGAACGAATTCCTCACAGATACGGTCACAGGCCAATCTGATTCAGGCAATTCTTCATTTGAGATTTCAGATTATTTCATGACTCTCAGTTGGATCAAATTGACAATAGACTCTAACCAGCACTTTATATTAGGTTTACTTCAGCTCAAGGCATTCTTAAAATCACGTTTTCGTTCAACTAATTTACTTTGGAGATCATTTGAGGAACCATTGTGTGGGGATGAGAAAATGAGCTAGTAAGGAAAGGAAAATCAGCGATGAGTGAGTTAATAAAGAGAAACCTAGAATGGGCAACTAAAGTTCAACCTCCTGGGCCACCTACTAATAGACTTCATATAATAAACACCAAATGTTTGTGTGCTAGCTTTGTTCTCTATGATATAAATCACCTACCTAAAGAAGATAACAAATAATGTCAATGTCAACAAGTGTTGATTTACAGTTACATAACCATTATAGAACTCCTTATTGTATTTATGGCATTTTATTGGCTATTTATTATATCTTAAGCATATGCAATACTGACTGACATTTAATCATTACTTATGAATATATTGAATAAATTAATGATGAATAAATATTAAACTAGAGGAGTCAAAATCTAGTATAAAATTTCCTGGACATACTTTAACAATTGTTCCTTAAATAGACATATTGCAGATGCTGAAGACTCAGTAAAAGAGATGCTGCAAATTGACAAACATGTTTATTTTTGGAGGAACCTATGCTAAATTTAAGAAATGGAAATGCAAATAAAGACAGATTAAAAGTTTTTTTCTGGCTGGGTCATGAGGTATTTTGGCAGAGAACAAGCTCAATAGTGGAACTAGAATAAAGAATTCTGTGTAAATTGAAAAGATTAATCTAAAAATTTAGCTTACATCATCTTTTAATGTATCTCAGTCAATCAGAGAACTGTACATATATGTGGGGGAACTATCATTGTAGGGGGGACTATGTTGATCCATTGCTGCCATTTGAAAATGAAATTGTTCCATACCAGAGCCACTTAATACACCCACAAAGCAGTCAAACATCCTTCATCCTTTAGTCCTTTCTGTTTAGCTTCCCAATTTTAGACTAAAATAAAAACTGTATAAGAAACCATCTAATGCATGTAATTTTTATTTTGTGTACTGAAAAAAAATTCCAGTGAATGTAATGTGGGATTCCCCTCTGTGTGTTGTTATTACTATTGATGAATAAAGAAACTGCCTTGGCCTGTTGATAGGGCAGTACTTAGTTAGTCAGGGAAAACTAAACTGAATGCTGGGAGAAAGAGGACAGTGTCAAGGAGAAGCCATGTAGCCCCACCCAACACAGACACCAGAACTTTACCCAGTAAGCCACAGTCTCATGGTGATACACAGATTAATAGAAATAGGTTAAATTAATATGTAAGAGATAGCTAATAAGAAGTTAGAGCTAATAGGCCAAGCAGTGATTTAATTAATATAGTTTCTATGTGATTATTTGGGGGCAGAACAGCTGGGAACCAACAAGCAGCCTCTGTACAACATGAATGCACTTGAGGATAACCTAGACTCCAGATTGATGTGGGAATCACATCTGCATGCTGTGAATGTTTTCTTACCTTTGGTTAGTAAAGAAGTTACTTTGACCTATGGCAGGGCAGAATACAGCAAGGTGGAGAATCCAAGCAGAGAGAGAGGAGGAAAAAAGGCAGAGTCAGAGAGACACCATTGTAGCCTCCAAAGGAGAAAGACCGAAAGACAGTTTAGAGTAGATGATGTGGATTGACAGAAAAATTGGAGTACCACAGTTGGCATATATATA
>NW_026067999.1:3521964-3539643 GCF_014885135.2 Alexandromys fortis
TATATATATCAGTAATAGTTCAAAACATCAGTAGTCAGATTTGACTGGTCACATGTCAGCTTTGCTTATATGTGTGAATTGTCACTTTCATTACTTTCCTTCTGGTGAATTTTGTGCTTAAAAATAAAGATACCCTTCCCTAAACTTTTCTCTCCCTCCAGCTAACTTCACATCTCGCTCCTTCCTATCATCTCCATCTTTCTTCAATTAACCTCCCTATCTGGGGACAAATGCATCCAACGCCTTTCAGCATCCAGCTTCCAGTATTAGCCAGTAACATCCTACTTTAGTAATCTAGGGGCTGGAGAGATGGCTCAGAGGTTAAGAACACGGGCTGCTCTTCCAGATGTCCCGAGTTTAATTCCCAGCGACCACATGGTGGCTCACAACCATCAATAACGAGGTATGGTGACTTCTTCTGGCATGCAGGCATACATGCAGGCAGAACACTGTATAGAGAATAAATAAATAAATCTTAAAAACAAATGTAGGAGTGGGGGATTCTACTCAGGCCAGTGTAGGCATTCCAGAAAAGTTGGGGAATTAAGCCCTTTGAGACATCTATCAGTCAATGATACATGAAGGTTGGAAGATGAACAAGCATCGCCTAGTCTCACCTTCTAGGATACTTATAATTCCAAACTGTGCTGTTATTTCCCAGATATCGCTAGGGGTGATAAAGTCAACAATAGCTCTTCAGGACCAGTTCTTATTCCTTCTATCCCTCTTTTTCCCCCGCTCCCATCTCTTCCCTCCTCTGCCTCTTTTTCCTCTTCTCTCCTCTCCTTTCCTAAGATTGCCTCCCAAACTGAAGATAAACCATCTGAACTCAAGTCATAGTACCAGGAGATTCTCTGATAGGAGCAAAGCCTGGCATCTACCCAATTCTGTTCCTTTGTCATTATCCACACATTCTCATATTAATTCCGTCCCATCATATCACAGAAGGCTTCCATGTCAATGAGCACAAGGCATTTTAATCCAATTTTTCTTCCAATACTATTCCAATCCTTTTGGTGTCTGTTTAAGGGAATGCCAGCAACATCCATCCAGGATTCAAATGCTGAAATGCACCTTAGTAATCATCATTCATTCATTCTCTTTCATTAAAATTCTTAACTCACATGTTTAAACCATCGCTTGTTAATATAACTGATGTCACCATCTAAATATTTTTTTATCCATTCACTTCGGTCTCTTCATCACGGAACCTCTACAGCTATCTCTTAAGTGGTATGGTTACTACCATATTTATTTCCACCCCAGATTTAAGATACTTTAATGGCTCCCTACTGCTCATTAAATAGACATAAGATACTTTATTTAACGTGTGGGACCCTGATTACCTTAGGTTTTTTGGTTTGTTTGTTTGTTTGTTTTTGTTTTCATTTTGTTTTTGCTTTTTTTTTTTTTTTTACATCAAATCTGACTCTACCACCCAGGCTGGCCTATAAATCTCACTATATAGTCTATAACCTAGACTTGCCTCAATCTTATGACAATCCCCTGTCTCAGCTTTCCAAGTACTGGAATTAAAAGTATGAACCACTATTCCCAGCTCTGTGTCCTCTTCTTAAAATATACCTTTCTCCTTAATTTGTCCCATATTAATTGATTTTTATTTTATTCTAATTATTTTTTACATCCTGATCTCAGTTTCCCCTCCCTCCTCTTCTCTGAGTCTGTTCTCCACCTCCAGTCTACCCCCATCCACTCCTCTCCTGTTTCTCTCCAGAAAAGGACAGGCCTCCCGTGGATACCAAACAAACATGACATTTCAAAGAGCGGTAATACTAGGCATCTCCCCTCCTATTAAGGCTGGAAAAAAAAACGGTAAAAAGAAAGGGTCACAGATTCAGTCAAGAGTCAGAGACAGCTCCTGCTCCCACTGTTAGAAGTCCCACCAGAAGACCTAAGAACACAACTGGAACATATATGCAGAGGTCCTAGAATTTTTGAACTTTCTTTCTCATTTATTCTTTGTCTTTCACATCATGCATCTCCATTCCATTCACTCCCCCATCCCTGCATATCCAACTTCTGCCCTTGTGATCTCCCCCACTTAAAAAAAATAAATAAAATTTAAGGAAAAAAGAAAGAAAAATCAATCTGGTCATGGAAGCTGTAGTGTGGCACAGTGAGCCATGCAATAAGCCCTTTTCTCCATGTGTCTTTACTTGCAAGTGTTCATTGCAGAGAGTCATTGGTCTGGTTCGAGACCTCTGGTTTCAGCTATGCTATCGATAATGGGCCTTCACTGGGACTCCTCTTGGTTATTCTGCTGTTGCTCTGTGTTGTTGAGATCCTGAAGCTTCAGATCTGCAGGACCTGCCCCTTCATGTGCTCCAGCAGATCACAAATGGGCTGGATATTGGGAAGGGACCAACTCATCACCCTGGTTCTGGGCCTGGGTAGCCATCTTGGTCAGCTCTTCAGGTCTCCCTTGTCCTCACCACCAGGGAGAGCTCTCCTGCCTTGCCCTGGCTAGTTCTTCCATTGCAGCAAAGAGTAAGGGGCAAGGCCAGTTCTCGTGCTTTCACATCCTCAGGGGCAGTTCTTCTGCATCTACACCTTCAAGGTCAATTCTACCATGTTGTTCAGGTGAGATATAGGGGCCACTCTCCCAAGTGCTGCAGCTGATGAGCGACAGGGACAGCTTTTCTGCTCTTATGACCTCAGGGCCAGCTCTTCCAAGTGCCTGGGGAATCATCTCCCCCCCCCCCACCCATACTACCACATGACAGATGGGTTATGAGGATAGCTCTCCTATGCTCACAGTTTTGGAGCCGGCTTGCCCACACTTCCACCAACAGGTGGCAGAGGGCAGGGACAGCTGTCCCACTCTTATGACCTCACAGCCAGGTCTCCCACCTGTCTCAGGCATTGATGGGCAGGGACAGGGTGGGGGTGGGGGAGGACATCTCTTCTGCAACCATTCTGCCACATGCCGGATGAGTAACGAGGACAGCTCTCGCCCATGCTCACAACTTCAGGACTAGCTCACCCTCACCCCTGCCAAGGGGCTTGGCTCTATTGTACTAACCAGGCGAGGTACACGGCCTGCTCTCCTGAGTGCTGCCCAGACCCCAAGTGTTGCAGTCGGTAAAGGGGTCAGCTCCTTCACCAGCTGGAGGCAGTAGGGACAAGGGGGAACATCTTACCCTCATTCCCAACATCACACCACAGACGAGGGAGGTGGTGCCAGCTACACCCCCTCCTATCTACAGGGTCAACTCTACTGTTCTGCCAAGGTGAAGTGTAAGGTCTGTTCTCCCAAGGGCTGCATGTGGTGAGTGGTTGGTCAGGTCCCCCACCTGCTGCAGGTGGCAAGGGGTGAGGGGAGGCATCCTTCTCTTACTACATGGCAGATGCGACCTGCTCTCCTCTTTTCCCACCCTCAGAGTCAGCTCACCCTTGCCCCTGCAAACAGGATGTACTCTGTTGTGTTGCCCAGGTGAGGTGTAAGACCTCTCTCCCGAGTGTTTCAGCCCATGAGAGACAAAGCCAGTTCTCCCTCATGTTGTAGCCAGTGAGAGTGTGGGGCAGGGCCAACCCTATACAGCTCTATCCTCTTGCCCTTTGGTGGTATCAGGAGTCACAGAGAGTGTGTGCATCAGGGCCATAAGCCCAGACATGGGCCCCAAACATCATCATGGGTGGTAATCATGCTACCCAGGTCAGCCCGCTCCTCACAACTTTCGCCTCTCCAGATAGGCCTCTGTCCACAGACCATGAACGATTCTGTGTCTCTCTCTCATACTGCACCATACATTTGATCACCATAATAGTGCTCATCTGCTCAGCACCAGGTGTGGGCCTCCTTGGCCACTCCGTCTGTCATGGCACTGGGCAGGACCCTGCTTACAAGTGGTACCTGACTACCTGGCACCAGAGGTGCCTGGGGCAGAGCTGTGTTCTTCTGGGAGTCTCCAAGTTTAGAAAAGGCAGCAGATGGATTCCTGGGTGAACTTCTTCCTGGCCCAAGTCTAGTGACCTGGGGCAGAGCTGTGTTTGCCCTCCAGGGGTCTGCCAGGTTTAGAAATGAGGGCCTACAATTTTTAAGAAAGGAAAGATAAATTGAACATCTGGAAAAAGAATAGAATTTGAATTTGACACTTTTCTGTATAAAAGGATAGATTTTTGAGCAGTGAAGCAACATGCCCGAAACTGATTAGTGTTGCATATATTGGTGAACATTTACTGGGTTCTCATCACACTGTGAAGTCCATTCAAAGTCATCAAACAGTGGCTGTGAGACAGAATAATGAAGATCAGTGGCTCACCCTCATAGATTCCTGGGGGTTTCCAGTGCACTAGGTTCCTAGCTTGTCCCCTAGATGGCCTCCAATTCCAGTTGTGTCTCCCAGTACTCTTTTCTTCCATCCTCTTCCCACCTCATCCCTCCTGTTCCCATATTCAGCCCCCACCCCTAAACGTTCACTTCCTTATTGAGGCTTTACTTAATTCTCTGACAAGGCCAAATCCTAATCAGATAAGCTTTCATCACCTACAAGTGATTGGATTACAACTATTATAGTGGAGACGTAACTATTTGTTCAATGGGTGAACAACTGCATCTAATTAGTGAATGAAGCTACATTTCTAAAGCTAGAATAATCTCATCTCTTGCTGGAGGTTCAATTGTGTGCCCTTGTCCAAAATCCTGTGTTTAAACTCCTAGCCCAAGTACATCACAATTGTATTGTACTTGTATAATTATCTCCTGTAGAAAAAAAAAGTAACCAAGTTTAATTGTGATTTTTTGATGTGACTGATACTTTTTTTAAGATTTATTTTATTTTATGTGTATTGATATTTTGTCTACATGTATGTGTACCATGTGCATGCCTGGTGCCTTCAGGGGTCAAAAGACGATATTGGATTCCCTGGAACTGGAATTACAGACAGTTGTATTTCATCATGTGGATACTGGAAGACAAACTTGAATCCTCAGCAAGACCAACCAGAAGTGTTCTTAAGCACTGAGCCATCTCTTCAGCCCCCAGAACTGATAGTGTCAAAGGAAGGACATACTTAGACAAGAGACAGAAGACAAAAGGATGACACACAGACACAGTCATACTGCAATGGTCATCAGTCATCTTGAAGCCAAGGAGAGAAAGAAGAAACCAGTGCTACCAACATTCTTGTTCTTGGAGCTCCAGCATCCAGAACTGTAAGAAAAAAAAAAGAAAAAAAAACCAGCGTTTATTATTTTCACCATTCAGTTGCTGAACTTTGTTTAGGAAGCTCAGGAAAACTAATATATCTCCATTACTTCAATGGGTCAGTGTGCACTATGGTGGGATGCACCCAGAACTCTCTCATTCTTCAAGAGTTGCCCTCATGTACTCTGCCAAATACACTTTCGAATCTGCCAGGATGTTCCCATCTGCTCTAAATGAAGTAGCATTCATCACTGTCCTGTATGTTCACTGTGAAAGCCAATCTTTATAAACTGGGGGATGAAGCGACCTTGGTCCTATGCGTAGTACCCTTACTAGATGGGTAGAGATCAATAGTGCTTAAGGAATCTGCCTTCGGGCACCTTTGGTGCTGAATAAATGCAGTTTTACTATCCTTTCAAAAGAACACACAAAAGTATTTCCTACAAGTTTTATGACAGTGCGTTTTAACATTTCTGTCCATTCTATTCATTTTGCTTAGAGCAGCTGTGATGACTGGTAGGCTCATGTTTAAAATGATAAGATTCTTTACATGAGGACATGGTCAGTCGTGGAAAATGAGAATGTTTTCTATTAACTTTTAAAGAATGCTTTAGAGATATTTTAGAGCATTAGCTTATTTCATTAATATTTAATATGATAATATTAATAGTATAACAAGCCTTCCACTCGAATAGGTTGCATCATATTTGTTAGTGGTGCCATAAGTGGTTAATAGCCTAGCCCAAAGCTAGCTGTGTTTTCAAATATGATTAGTATTTCTCTGTCTTTTTCTTAATGCTCCATTAACTAGTGCAAAGTAAGTGGTCCCACTGCCAAAAGCCTTTTCCATTAAATGGAAAATGCATTTATTCACTTTGCAAGTTAATTAAAGCCATATGGAATTCAGAACAGAAAATTGTGACTAACACATTTTCTCATAGAGAGATTTAGTTAGAAAATATAGAGCCATTTGTGCCCAACGGGACGCCCATGGGCTTTCATATCTGAAAATGAAAGTATCAGTGTTTAAACTTTTGCCTCAACTATGACAACTTTCAAATGCATGATTACAGCAAGATTCCCAAGTATATGTGATTCATAGCAACAAGGGGTACCAAATATTGAAACCTTTGTAAGGACAATAATTCTTTGGTTGATTTCCCCCTGCTTCTCTAAAGCTCTGTTTCAGTATGGAAATGGAGGCTTGGCTTCATAGGTAACTAAGAGGATGCTTAACAGTATCTCTAGACTGAAAGACAGTGGATACCCACTTAGTTCAATAGTTACGTCAGGCAAGGCACCCTGCTTACTCTCAAAAGTCAAAGAAATAGAAATCTAATATTTTCCTTAAAATGGTATTTACTTATTCATTACGTGCGAATGTGTGTTCTCCTGCCAGAGTACACCAATGGAGGTCAGAGCACAGCTTTCTAGAGTGCCTTTTTTGCCTTCCACTGCACTAAGGATCTCTCATTGTTTCTTTTTTTTATTGATTTCATTGAGCTACATTTTTCTCCACTCCCCTTTTACCCTCTCCCATGGTCCCCATGTTCCCAATTTACACAGGAGATCTTGTCTTTTTCTACTTCCCATATAGATTAGATCCATGTATATCTCTCTCAGGGTCCTCTCATTGTTTCTGATGCTCAGCGTACTCCAGTTTAGCTAGCCCATGAGCTGCTGGGTGAGTCTCCACCTTCCGTCTTATCGTAGAAGATTTGAAATAACAGATAGGGTTCACTACATTTGCCTTTTTATGTGGCTTACTGGAATCAAACTCAGGTTGTCAGGTTTGTGTGGTGAGTGCTCTTACTCCCTCCTCTCTAATCCTCCGAATATTAAGTCTCTACCACCAGAAAGGTGCACAAAGGTACAGAAAAAAAAGGCCCATATATAAAAGCTGTCTTTTTTCCTGGAGTTGCATTAAGAAGAGGTTCTGGTGGATTAAGCAATAGTAAACTTTGAGGGCTTTTGTCATTCGCATATTTTTCTTTGCTCTTTAGCCCAATAGTTGTGTGTTGAACATCTACTCTAGGCAAATATAATACAGAAACTAAGTTGTGTGTACTCACTTATGAGTTGTACACAGTGAGGCAGCTACTCCTCACTCGATGTGAGACTGATATTCATTCAAAGGCATCTTCCACAGAAATTACTTGTCATTTATTGATAAGGAGGCCAGGCATTATCTCATAGGAAAATGTAAATATTCCTATTGTCTCCTTTTCAAAGCCGAGGATATCATTTCTCAAATTTCAGTCTTTTTGGAGATGATTTGCTAAAACATAGATCCCTGGATTTCAGCTCCAGAGTTTCCAAGTTACTAAGTCTGAAGTAGAACTCAGGAATTTGTATTTATAGCCGATTCCCAAGAAGACACTGTGTTAATCTGGAATTACACTCTTAAAATCACAGACCCAGTACTTAGCCAGGACTATGTTCAAGCCAGGCCTTCTCAGATGTTTGATGCTAAAGGCATCTCTCAACATTTACCACCATAAAAGTCCAATATACCAGAAAGAGAATGCTGTCTATAACAGCTTCATCATTGTTGGCCCAGTTAATGACACTGTACCTCCATCAATAATGGGCAACTAATTATACCAGCACTATATGTCAAACACTGTAATAGGATTCTGAATACAATGATAATAGCTAACAGACACTGAATCTTTATCTGTGCTATAAACATTAGTCATAGTAATTTGAAGAAAAAATCTCATTGGACCCCCACTATAACTCATTTTATTAGTCAGAAAACTGAAGCATATAGAGCCCAATAATTTGTCCACGGACATGTGGCATATAGCTGGAAAATAATGGAGACAAAATTATAAAATAAAGGGGTGAGTTCTTGACCCTTAAGACATAGTACCTCTCAACATGGACCTGTCTATATATCTTTAATATCTCTATTACTTTCTATGTCTATCTATCTATCTATCTATCTATCTATCTATCTATCTATCATCTTCTTATATGTCAACCTATCTAAATTTCATTTAATATTCACAAGAATCTTAAAAAGTGACTATTGTTAGCCTCATCTTCACATGAGAGAACTGAAGCTTTGAGGCATTAAGAACTTGGTTATGGACTGAGGGATGGGTAAGAACATAGATTTGCTGAGTACTGAGTACCTGCTTCTGGCATATAGAGGCCTATATTTGCCTTGGTAAGTAGGGATGGCCATTTTGTATCAATGTGTATGACACACACATGACCTTCTAGCAAAAGTCACTTCCTAAGTTGGTCGAAATGAAGATGGAAGATGATTTGGAGCCATCGGGACTCTTATTATTTTTTTTTATTTTTAAATATATACTCTTATTTTTTTATTTTTATAATCCAACCATTGTTTCTCCTTCCTCCTCTCCTTTCAGCACTTTCCCCCATCTCCCTTCTGTCCCCCCCCCCCGCTACTCCTCCATTTCTATTCGGAGGAGGGTAGATCTCTCATGAATATCAACCAAACATGGTATAACAGGTTGAAGGCTGGACGAGGCAACCCAGTAGGAGGGCAGGGCCCCAACAGCAGGTAACAGAGTCAGAGACAGCTCCTGCTCCCACTGTTAGGAGTCCCACAAGAATACCAAGCTACACAACTAGCACATATATGCAGAATGCCAAGGTCAGTCCCCTGCAAGCTCTCTGGTTGTCAGTTCAGTTTCTTTGAGTCCCTATGAGCCCAGGTTAGCTAATTCTGTGCGTTTTCTTTTCCCTCTGGCTGCTACAGTTCTCTTTTCCTCCCTTCACGAGGATTCCCCAAACTCCCCTTAATGTTTGACTGTGGGTCTCTGCATCTGTTTCCTTCAGTGGCTGGATGAAGCCTGTCTGCTTCTCATCAGCTGACAATGTAGACTTGTTTGTTGTGGCCCGCAAGGAATGACGCGACCACCAGAGCTCTTCTCACTGCAGTTTATTCCAGGACTTTATTCACTTTCTCTCTCTCTTCCCCTCTCTCCTCTCTCTCCTCTCTCCTTACTCTTCCTTCCTCTCTCAGCCCTTAAGTAGGCATGGGCTGCCAACCCCGAACTGCCAGGTGGGCATTGCCCATAGGTTCACGCATATGCAGGCAGCTGATAATCATTGCGTTATCATAGCATAGGTCAGGCCTTAGCCATCTCAGGAGTTGATTATACATCTCCATCAGGTGTGATCCATGCAGCTCGCTACACTTGTTAAAAGAATGTAAATCGTTCTCAGAGGGATGGTTGACTCTTCATTTTACTTTCCTCAAATGCCAAAATCATGGTGGTAGAAATTGGGGACAAGGGCCACTGAGTCTGGCTTATTTGATTCCAAAGACAAATATAACTGCTCTGTAAAGGACTGACTGGACCCTCATCTATTGCCTATCACTATGTGTTAGTTGTGAGTGCCTGGAATATAACTTACTGATAAGTCACCATCTTCCAATGCTTCTCTATTTAGAACTGAAGTATTTACTATTTTAATTGCTAAAACAGTTATTAAAAGATATATGATAGCTCAGTTCTCTTCCAGAATTTTCCCTTAGCTGAAGAAAAACACCTCATCCAAGGCAGTACTTCCTTGGACAGTAGGAAAAATCCCTCTATCCAGTGGGTGGTTGATCTGGAGCATAAACATACACCTGGTCATGATTCAAGCTATTTCTGGGACCAGGCATATAGCCTGTGAAAAATGAAAAAAAAATTATGCCCTGGTAATGCTGAAGCATGCATAGGTAGCCCATATATGGTGGTTCTGTTGAACTTATCCATAAAACTTAGGTTTTATGGTCTAAGTTGATGAGGACGACTGACCAGGTCTCTTCTTCAAGAGGGCACCAGATCTCATTACTGATGGTTGTGAGTCCCTTGGGGCATATGCATGAAGTCCTGAGTTTATCCAGAGCAGCAGCAGCAACAACAACACAATAGAAATAACAAGATCTACAGAAGATCATATGAGCTCCAGAGGTTCTAGGTTCAACTAACTCTCTTGGTTTGCTCTAGTTTGACGGGTTTTCTAGGACCTGAGATTTTAAGTGCAAAAACCTGGAAAACTTTCGAACAAAGAGGAAGATATGAGTCATCCTAAGATATCCTTTTTGTGGTTGTTTGAGACCCAGCTTGTCCTCTACCAAGTCTGCTTCCTCTTTTTCCTCATGGGTTTTGCTTCTGAGACCATGTCTTAACCTAAGACATTCCCTGTATGCCAATCCCCTTCTTGGGTCTGTTTAGCATCCTTTTCCTAAATCTTTACAAAATTCCACTGTCACCTGTGAAAGCCAGGGTTTACCAGGAAACGCTAGAGATGGCACTGTCCTCTAACTTGCTTCTTTCTTTCAGAGGTTTAATGACCCATAGAAAGGCTCTACAGACATCGTGCCAAAAGTTACGATAATGAAGCTGACTAGAATCACAGCCGCTCCATTGAATGCATTTAGCAGCTCCAGTAATTTCAATGCATTTGCCAGAGAGGCACCCATTATGTCTGAAAGAGGGTAGAATAAACCTGATGTGTGCCCATAATGAACACTTTTAATTTTGATTTTGGGGGAAAAATGTGTTCAAATTGGAAGACATTCTAAAAACTCCAGTTCTTGCTCTTTAAGTCTTTCCTCTTTCTCTTTCTCCCTCACTACTCCTTCTCTCCCTCCTGCAGTCTGTGTCTTTCTCATTTCCTTTCTCACCTGCTTGCTTCCTCACGTGTTCTTTCCATTTTCTGGGGCTTATGCCTTTCCCGAAGCTTTTAGATAATCAAAGTGTGTTTGCCAAGCTTGACTCCCTCAAGTCAGATGCAACATTATTGAATTCTAAATTTTATATAGCATGGGCTATCATCAAGGTGGAGATCCTTACTGCAAAATAATTAGCTTTGGGGATAGAAAGCTCAACGGAAGCATAATAATTAAATTGGCTCCCTGGTTTGATTTTATTGAGAACACTAAGCTATATTGATCTTCTTTCAAACCAGAGGCTGATTCATACACTCCCTTGCAGATCTTTCCTGAAGTGCTAATAGTAAAAGAATAAAGTTGAGAATTCTACCTCAGTGCACCAGCATTTGGGAAAATCTCAATGTTTCTGATTCAAAATCATGTTTAGCTTGGGGTTTTGAATTCCTCCAAGTAGGATGATTGAAGTGGGAGATGATAGTTCTTAAAATATTTGGTTATTTTCCTAACAGAGGATAAAAATCTAAGAAGAGAGTAGGATTGCTAGATTTTCAGTTTCACAAGATGACAAAGCTCTAGAGATCCACGATAATATATAAGTATGTTGAACACTATTCAACTCTACACTTAAAGTATGGAAATGGGTAAATTTTAAGGTCTGTGGTTTTTTTCTTAAATATGAGAAATTGAAAATTATAAACATGAGAATTCGAATGCTTACAGATCTGGACACTGATGAGTCTGTGGATAGAGCATCAGAAGGTTTGGTGTCTGGTGAAGGCTCACTTCCTGTTCAAAGATGGCTGCCCAAGTTGAGTTTTTACAGATGATAGAAGGCAGAAAGCTCTGTGTGTGTGTGTGTAAAATTTCAGAAGGGGTCTTTCTTCCAGAAACACCCCTACTTCACATTCAAGAAGCTAGTTATACCCTCTGTTCTGCTCCCACAGTCCAGTTTGCATATTAGCTATGTTGACATAATTGTTCGTTTCCACTTCACTTGTTTATATTTCTATGTCTTTAGCCAGTACTAGGCTTAAGTGGCATATGATTGACTAGAAAGTTATTTTGTTTGCTCCTATATCAAATAGGTTACTTATTTGTAATTTCATGGTTTTTGAAACCTAATGGAAATGTGTTTATTCTAACAATTAATTTGGTTTGAGAAAGGATGATTTTATTGTTGAGCACTCATCCATTTTAGAAGACATCTTTATGATTTTCCGTGTTATGAAAATATGAAAACCTCTATGATGGCAATTGGGCTAGGTGCCAGTCTATGAGTATAGCATAATATCACCAGGAAACATTGCATTATCATTTCATTTTTCTTAAGTCTTGTTTGGTTCTATCCTAAATCTCCTATCGCTAGGAGTCTTAGCTGGGGTCATCTTTGTAGATTCCTGTCATCAAAGAGCTTTCATTCAGCAGCTGCTAGAAACAGATACAGACTCACAGTCAAACATTAAGTGGAACTTGGGGAGTCCTGCAGAAAAGGTGGGGAGAAAGGATTCTAGGAGCCAGAGGGTTCAAGAACACCACAAGAAAATACATAGAATCAACTAACCTGAGCTCACAGGGGCTCACAGAGACTGAACTGACAACCAGGGAGCCTGCATAGGACTGAGCTAGGTAGGCCCTCTGCATATATGTGACAGTTATGTAGCTTGTTCTTCTTGTGGAACTCCTAACAGTGGGAACAGGGCCTGTCTCTGACTCTTTTGCTGACTTTAGGCAAACTACTCCTCATACTGGGGTTGCCTTGCCCAACCTTAATACATGGAGGTGGTGCTTAATCTTATTGCAACTTGATATGCCATTTTTTAATATCCATTTAATATCAGCCTGCCCATTCCTGAACAGAAATGGAGGTGTAGTGGATTGGGGGGTGGAAACAGAGTAGAGTTAGGGGTGAGGGACTGGGAGGAGGCAGGAGAACTGAAGCTCAGATGTAAAATTTAACAAAAGCACAATCTTCTAAAATGGCATAAAACCTTATGAAAGTTATAGAAACAATATCTATAATATAATTTTGGTTATTACTCTCTAGAGAGAATCTGCAGTGTTCAATGTTATCTATAATGGAAAATCGATGATTTTAAAAACAAAAGCATTGATGTTACTTGTTTTAGACAAGTGCTCCTCCACTGACTTACAATGACAGCCTGATTTCTTATCGTTTATGGCACATGAGATTTATGCCATGCTCTTTTTTTTTTTTTTTTGAGGCAGGGCCTTATGTAACCCAGACTGGCCTCAAATTGGATGTGTATCCAAAAATAACAACAATGAACTTTGAATCCTCCTGCTTCCACTGTCTGAGAACTCCTGTTATGCTTGGTTTATGCAGTGCTAAATATCTGATCCAGAGCCCTGTGTATGCAAGGCAAGAACTTTACCAATTGAGCCCCATCTCTAGCCCCAAATTTACATCTCAGAAGAAAAAAACCTTTTGACACAGGCATTTGTTTTAGCTATTCTTGACAATAAATCTACCTATTTCATAGAGATTTGGAAGTAAGAGTTTTTTATGTCTTGTACTGGTATTTAACCAACCATGACTGGTGAGGCCATGGGAAGTAGAGGAAAACCTTTCACTAAGCCTAAACCAGTATAATGTCAAAATGCATTTGAATACTTATCCTTGTATGCACAGAGAAGTGTAGCTCTGATCCTTCATCAAAGAAGGTTTTTTTGTCTTTTATCAATTAAAAATTTTTCATGCTATATATTTCGACCATATTGTTCCTCACCTCCAACTCCTCCCAGATCTTCCTCCCCTCTCTAATCCACCTAACTTTTATGTTCATTCTCACTCTTAAAGAGGCTTCTTTTTGTAACAAAGACCATTACAAATGTCTTTGTATGGTCAACATACAAAGAGCAACTGATCATGGGATATTCAGCTCCAATTGATACATCCAAAATACAATTTCTGCAGCTAAGGCTCAAGGAACATCATAAGAGCCAGAGGAGCAGGATGTCTGCTGTGAGGCTGTGCCTCTTAGAAACTACAGTTATACCCGTGATACCTTAACAATATAGCTGCTTAAATAAAATCTGATCAATGACAACAGGAGTAGACATACCATCTTGGATGGAGGAAATTTCACAAAGTCCTGCCCTTAGATGAAGAATTATAAATAATTGATGCCTGATGGGGGGGGGGATTAGTTTTCTCCAACGATAAGACCCTAATTGATTAGCCAGTTCCAAGTAGTTAGCACTGAAAACCTATGCATACTAGCAACACTAGAGAAACTCAGCAGGTTGTACTCATATATTTGTATCTATGTATCCATGTAACAATAATGATTAAATAAAAAAACAAAGGAAAAGAGAGAGAGGGGAGGTGGGAGTGATCTGGGAGGAGTTAGGGGAAGGAGTTGGGTAGACGGTGAATATGATCAAATTACATTATATGAAATTCTCAAATGATTAATAACATGCTGCATAATTTGTAAGAAAGAATTGCTAGGCATACAGAAGGAATATAACTTAGTTCCTGTCATTTTTATCAGAGTTTCATTTCTCTATAAAGTTATAAGACATACATAATGCACACATTTACTTTTAAGTTTATATAAAAGAGTAGCACCATCCTTGCTTCCAGAGAAGACTGTTTTCTCCTTGATTGATTTATTTTTGTTTAACTATCTCATAGCTCCAAATAGCACATTTCACTGGATAATGCTATTTCTTTATGTTGTGGTTGAGGAATTAGAGATTGACTTTTCACTGTATAAAATGAGCAGCTAACGTGCTCCCCTTTTCTCAATGCCCATATCTTAATTTTACTTAGAGACCAATACTGTTTATCTTATTCTATGTAACTGTTATTCATGAGTGAGCTTTGTACTAAAATATGCTTGCTTTTCCTTTAATATACTCTTCATTCTCTTATGAAAGGTAATTGCCTTCTTTTTGCACAGAGTGCTAGCTTTTCTTGTATTGTATCCTACATTAGATCTTAAATCTTTGATCTTAAATCTCAAGTCTGTCGCTTGCTTGACTCTGTTCTCCAGAGATCCAGTCCTATCAGTTGTTCCATCGTGTTCACTTTTTATTTAGAAGCATTTAGAAATGTTTGTTTGGTTTCGCTTTGGTTCTGCGACACCGGGTACAGAACCCAGAACTTCTCTAGCACTCGACAAGTTCCCAACCACAGAACTACTGCCCCAGCTTCCGTTCTTGGAGTCTTTAGGTTGATGTTGCTCTATGCTGGATGAGTTGTCTCCGTGCCTGCTACACTCCTGTCACAGTGAAGGTTATCTTTCCCCTTGCTCCAGAGCTAGTGTCCTTGGGTGCTATACAGACAAATTGTTTCATTGCATACCTGCAGTGACTTCCTCATTGAATATGAAATGTTACGTAATGTTTTCCCAGTTGACTGACAATTTGCTTGGGTGTATAATTGGGATGGAAATCACATTAAAGCACTGCTCCCTTCTCTTGTAGCTTCTGACATTGCTAGAGAGAACCCTGTCCTCACCCAAATTTCTGATTATTAGTATGTGGTTTTATTACATTTGCTCCCATCTGGAATGGGAAAGAGTTTTCTCAATTGTCTGTAGAAAATGCTGATTCTCTGGACCTAGAACAATTCCTAAGTTTAGTTTAGGGGATGCATGCTTTCTTTTATATGCATAATGTAGATTTCTATGATATTTAATACATCAAAGTAGAAGTGGGTTCTGTAGGGATAAAAGGATTTATCACTTACGAAAAAAGTTCTTAAAATCTCTCAACCCATGTGTTGGAGTTTGATTTTCAATCTGCTAAATTCTGCTTGAGGAATTAATACCCTAGTCCTTTATTTGTTTCTAATATCTTCTCTGGTGATACAAATAATATGTCTTTAAGTTTTCTTTAATTTGTGAACTCTAACTTGCTTTTTTCCCCTAAGATATTGCTATTGTGCTTAACAATGTATTTCAAGATTTTTCTTATGTGCCTGGTAATGCTTGGTGTTTTCTCATATGTTTAAGAAAGCTTCTGTAAAGCAAAGGACACTGTCATTAAGACAAAAAGGCATCCTACTGAATGGGAGATCTTCACCAACCCCGCATCAGACAAAGGTCTGATCTCCAAAATATATAAAGAACTCAAGAAACTGGACATGAAAATTCTAATTAACCCAATTAAAAGATGGGGTACTGAACTGAAAAGAGAATTTTCAGCAGACGAAGTTCGAATGACCAAAAGACACTTAAGGTCATGTTCAACCTCCTTAGAAATCAGGGAAATGCAAACCAAAACAACTTTGAGATAACATCTTACACCTGTCAGAATGGCTAAAATCAAAAACACCAATGATAGCCTATGCTGGAGAGGATGTAGAGCAATGGGAACACTCATCCATTGCTGGGGGGAATGCAAACTTGTGAAACCACTCTGGAAAGCAGTGTGGCACTTTCTCAGGAAATTAGGAATCAATCTACCTCAGGATCCAGCAATACCACTCTTGGGAATGCACCCAAGAGATGCCCAATCATACTACAAAAGCATTTGTTCAACTATGTTCATAGCAGCATTATTTGTAATTGCCAGATCCTGGAAACAACCTAGATGCCCCTTCAATGGAAGAATGGATAAAGAAAGTGTGGAATATATACACATTATAGTACTGCTCAGTGGTAAATATAATGACACTTTGAATTTTGCATGCAAATGGATGGAAAAAGAAAACACTATCCTGAGTGAGATAACCCAGACCCAAAAAGATGAATATGAAATGTACTCACTCATTAGTGGACTCTAGCTATAAACAAAGGACATTAAGCCTATAGTTGACAAGCCTAGAGAAGCCAAATAACAAGGTCAACCCAGGGGCTGGAGAGGTGGTTCAGAGGTTAAGAGCATTGCCTGCTCTTCCAAAGGTCCTGAGTTCAATTCCCAGCAACCACATGGTGGCTCACAACCATCTGTAATGGGGGTCTGGTGCCCTCTTCTGGCCTGCAGGCATACGCAGACAGAATCATGTATACATAATAAATAAATAAATATTTTTTAAAAAAAAAGGTCAACCCAAAGAAAAACATATATAGATCATCTTGGAAATTGGAAGCAAACAAGATTGCGGGGCAAAAGTTGGGAGCATGGGGGTGGGGATGGGGGAAGGGAAGAGCGGGAGAGAGAAGGGAAAAGTGGAGAGTGCTTGGGGGGAGTGGGAAGGTGGAGATGGAGGAAAGGTGGATATGGGAGCAGGGAACAAGATATCTACATTAAGAGAGCCATTTTAGGGTTGGCAAGAGACTTGGCTCTAGAGGGGATCCCAGGCGTCCATGGAGATGTCCCCAGCTAGATCCCTGGGCAGCAGAGCAGAGGGTGCTTGAACTGGCCTTCCCCCACTATCACACTGATGATTATCTCAAATATCACCATAGAGTCTTTGTCCCGCGACGAATGGAGATAGAAAAAAAAAAGTCCCTCATCAGAGCAACGAACTGAGCCCTCAAGGTCCAGTTGAAGAGCAGAAGGAGGAAGATGAGAGTCTGGACTGCGAGGGGTTGGTCCACCCACTGAGAGAGTGTGCCTGTTCTAATTGGAGCTCACCAAATCCAGCTGGACCAGGACTGAATGAGCATGCGATCAAACTGAACTCTCTGAATGTGGCTTGTTGAAATAGGAGCGGCAGGGCTGCGTCCCCGGCACCCGGCCGCCCGCATGGCTAGCTTATGCCCAGAAATAATTACACGGAAACTGTATTCTTTCAAACACTGCCTGGCCCGGCTAGGTCCAGTTTCTTATTGGCTAGCTCTTACATATTGTTCTAACCCATTTCTAATATTCTGTGTAGCCCATGAGCTGGCTTACCAGAGAGGATCTTAACCTGCGTCTGTCTGGAGTGGGAGCATCATGGCGACTCAC
>NW_026067999.1:3540115-3553252 GCF_014885135.2 Alexandromys fortis
GGGAGGGGAATGGGAGGAGGGGAAGAAGTGTAAATTTTTTTTGAATGGAAAAATTTAAAAAAAAAGAATATAGGATTATACTAACCCCCAGAGAACCCAAGTAACAAAGAAGACCCTAAGAGAGACGTACATGGATCCAACTAGGAAGGGGGGAAAAGGACAAGATCTCCTGAATAACTTGAGAGTATGAAGGGCAGCGGGGAGAGTAGAAAGAAGAAGAGAGGGGAGGAGAGAAGGGGAGTGGGGAAAATTATATAGCACATTCCTATTTAAACAATTAAAATGAGAAAAGAAAATTTAAAGAAAGAATATAGGGTTAAAAATCTATTTGGAAGATTGGGCTTATCGGAGTTACCAGTTCCCCTGACCGTTAAATTTCTGGTGACATCTTATTTCATGCATGGCGAGTTTTCAAGAGATGAGTAGACAAGGTAGACAAGGAAGAGACAGGCTCAGTGGTGAAGTGCTTGCCTACTATCATGAGGTACCGCAGACACAGAGAAAGAATGCAAATGATGCCACTTGAAGTCTCTACTCCAAGGTACTGTATCCTTTCATTTCTCCACAACTTCAGCTGCAGCACCTTGCGGTTTTCATTTTTTAGAAACTTTAAAATTGTTTTTATACTATTTGTAGGACTTCCAGCTGAAAGAGGTGTGTGTGTGCGTGCGTGTGCGTGTGCGTGTGTGTCAGACACAATGTATTTTACAAACTTTCTCTTCCTGCCTTAAAATAATGAAGTATATGCTGCCTACAAGTGCGAGTGATCATCAACTATTCCTTATGTCGCTTCTGCTTTCTCCTAATGGTCCATGCACCTCATGAATGTCTACATGTTGTCCAGCATTCAGCAGTGAGACTATGTGATACAAGGACAGGACACAGGAATTTTCTGCAACTAATGGGGTTGGTGAAGCCACATTTTCTCCAAGGGTCATTTCCTTTCCCTCAGATATCTCACTCAGTTCAGGGCTACTTTAATGGGGAGAAACAGTGCCACCGATAGTCTGTAATTTCTTACTTTTCAGTCTTACTGATTTTTTTTGCTGATGGAACATGCATTAATGGCCTCTTCTCAGCGTTTCCCTGCACTTACTTGGTGATAACAATGTGAATGAACATAATATCCTTATTTCCCAGATGTATTTTACATAACTACTTTACAAATAATATTTGCTATACAATTTCCATTTTCTCCTTTAGAGGTGGGAAATAACTTCTCAACCTGAGAGGTATATCTATTATTCAGCAATTTCTGGTTAGTTTCCACAGCAAAAATAATAATAGTGATGATGAGGAGTTAAAACACTGTGATGATAGTTACTCCTTTTCTTGAGCCATAGCCAAATGTAAAACACGTTAGCTTTCTATTACTTCGAAAGATGGTGCACTCTCAAAATTAGGTTGATTTCGAAAGGCTGCTTTGCATACTGCTGAATCCCATAGGACCTAATATTGTTTCTTATTCTTGTTGTTGTTCAAAAATGGAGGCTGCAAAATAATGCCTAATTGGACTTGGAGACACTTGTTCCTGTCAAAAATGCTTTCTGAGATTTGTATAATAGGCTTTTCTGACTTTGAAAACCCTGAAAATGGTGTTTATCACATTTATTAGTCATTTCTATCACCAGAGCCTCTGGGCATACTTAACATATCCTAGAACTGCAGTTAAAAGAGATCATCACTCATTGAGGTTCATACTCTACAGCTACTGTCTTAAAAACAGCAAGTATATTATTTGATCTCCAATCCAGCAGCTATTTGTAAGGCAAGAACTATTAAATAGGGAATTGGATCACACCAAAAAGAGGCGGGGTTTGGAGGCCTCCGTGAGAAAGACTAGGTATTCCTTAAGCGGCACTTCCTGATAATTAAAACCTCAAGGGACCCGTCAGTTCTTAATTGCCCTCACATTCTCATGAAATCCATGCTCTTATCTCACCTCATTTCTATTTTCTTTCCTTCCTTTAAAAAATAGTTGACCACTTTTCCCATTTTGTAGACTTTTGTTATTCCTGTTTTCTTCCAAAGCACAACACTGTGACTAAACACTTTCTAGTTACTTTTTCTGGAGTCTTATCTGACTGTAAAATGTCTGGTAGTTTTTTTTTTTTTTGTGTGTGTGTGTGTGTGTGTGCAAGCATCACAAGCACACAAACATGCACATATGGCAGGTAGAGGAAGGGTCGGCTTCAAGTATGTTTCTCTATCACTCTATCTTTCATTTTTTAAACATATTTTTAAGTTGATTCTTTGGGAATTTTACCTCATACACCCCAATCCTGCTTATTTCCCAGTCCCTCCATATCTGCCCCTATCCCATAGGGCCCCCAAAAGAAAATTTTAAAATTATTAATTAAAAACAAAAAAAACCCACTTCACTTCTCCATTTTTCTGCCTCTCCAATACCTCTTCATTTGTCTTAGTGGCATTGGGAGCTGAGGTTGTATTACACACTATCTCTGCTTTACTTGCAAATGTTCATAGTAATGAGTTGTTGGTCTGGTTCAAAGCCTCTGGCATACCATCAACAGTGGTTCCTCACTGAAACTCCTCCTGGATATCTTTCTGATGCCCCCACAAAAATCCCATAGCTATGATTCTACAGGACCTTTTCTTTTACACACTCTGGCAGGTCATGGATGTGGTTGATGTTGGGGTGAACCAAACTAAAGCCCAGAATGTGGGTCTGGGTGGTAGCTGATTTGGTCAGTCCAGCCTACTGGGACTGCCTCCCTCATGTAAGGAACAGAGCCTGCTATTATATGTCCATATAATCAAAGCAGATCTCCCACACCCATAGTGAGGGGTGGGACCACCTCTCCTGACTGTGTGGCAAGCTCTTTTGTGAGGGATGGTGTAGTTGGAGGCTGCTTGTTCATTCCCGGCTGGCCAGACCTGAAATAATCACACAGAAATTGTATTAATTAAAACACTGCTTGTCCAATTACTTAGGCATATTACTGGCTAGCTCTTATATCTTCAATAAACTCATTTCTGTTAATCCATGTATCGCCACATGGTTGTGGCCTACTGTTAAGGTTCTGTTTGGCATCTGGCATCCATCTCCTGTGGCAGTTCTGGCTTCTTTTTGGCTCTGCCTACTCTCTCCTCCTCTATCTGTTCGGAATTTCCACTTTGCCCTATTCTGCACTGCGATAGGCTCAAAGTAGCTGCTTTATTAACTAATGGTATTCACAGCATGTAGAGGGGAATTCCACATCAGGATGTGACCAGTTCTTCTGGTACAGTGGCCAGCCAGTAGCAGGGCCAGCTGTCCCATTGTCAGCATATGGTGATGCTGGTTCAGTATGGCCCTTGGATTTCCATATACACGGTTCCTATGAGCTTCTGTAATATCATGGGCCATGAAGATCAGCACAGAGTCCAGCTGCAGCAGGACCACAGACCCAGACACTGTGCTCAGCAACAGCTTGGGCCTAGATGTCACCATGGCACTGGGTGGCAGTGAAGGCAGCCACTAACATGACAACAGATGGCAGCCCAGATCCTAGGGCATCCATGTGGCCTTGGCGGGAACATGGGCCGTGGATGCCAACACAGACCCTGACTGTGGTAGAACCATGGACTCAGAAAGACATGGTCATTGGCATCCACCTAGGACTGAATGTCACCGTGGCCTTGGGTGACAAGCAAGTCACATACATCAGCCTGTTTCTCACTGCCTTTGTTACTTCAGTTATGCCTCTTTCCACCACACATGACTGATCCACTTGTCTTTCTCTCCTATGTCTGCAGCCTGGTGGGCTTGTGGATGTCTTCAGTCAATCCTGGGTCATGTGGAACCAAGTGCCCCCAACCTGGGCCTGTCTTTCACCAACCTGATCCATGAGGGTCTTTCTACCTCATTTTATATGGTTTTTAGATTTATTTATTTTTATTTTATATGGATGGGTAATTTGTCTCCAAGTATGTTTGTATACCATGTGACTGCCTGGGGTCTGCAGAGGCCAAAAGAAGATGCTAGATTCCCTGGATCTGGAATTATAGATGGTTGTGAGCCACAATGTGGGTGCTGGGAATTGGACTCAGGTCCTTTGCAAAACCAACAAGTGCTCTTAACCTCTGAGCTATCTCTCCAGCCCATCTGGCTTATTTTTTGAGACAGAATTTCTCACTAAAAAAAAAAATGAAGCTTACTATTTTGGCCATAGTGACTACACAATAAGCTTCTATGAACTGCTTTCTCCACACTTCCTCCATCTCCTCCTGCACTGGGGACACAGCTCTGTGTTTTTTTTAAAACATATGATTGCTGGAGAGCCAAATCCAGGTACTTGTGTTTACACAGCAAACACCAAGCCATCTCTCCCGCCCTGCTTTCAGTATTTTAATCTTAGGTAAGTACAGTATGCATAATAATTCCAGGACAATTTCTTCATTCTGCCACAGGGAAACAGATAAGAGTGATGAATGTATACATACAGATTCAGTAACGGAGATAGTCCTCAACCTCAATGTTTTCATTTCTGTTTCTCTCTTTTAATTCTAAGAATTAGCTTTCTCCAACCTCCAAATATCCAGAAGGTAAAATAGTAAGGCATTTCTTTAACTCTCCCACTCTCCTTCCTCCAGCTCTTGAAAAGATTTTTACAGAGTGTGATCTACAAAGCAATGTAAAATGCCTCCTCTTTAGGAAATGAAATGTCCACGCAGACTGACTGCACACAAAAACATTCATCTGCACCACTGCCATTGTCCTTATCTTTTCTCATGGCTCAAGGGCAGGGAGTTTCTGGCTGCATGATCATAAGGCTGCAACTCTAAGAATATTTTTTTTTCTGTGAAGTGACACAGTGGTGGATAATGAAAGTGATCGTATGGGCATCAAGTGGATACACTTCTGGATTCGTAAAATATAGAGAATTAGATGAGATCATTCTGAGGTCCTTTGCAGCTGTAACATTTTATGCTGTGCATCAATGGGACTATAGCCATTTGGAAGCACATTCTCACTTCTTGTTCTTTTCATTGTTGAAAAAAAAGAAGCCTCATTTTGTGATAAGACCTTTATGAAACCCTGACTTTATAGTGTATGATGGATAAGCCTATCCCCTTCAATCCTTGTATTATACTTCTCTCCTTTAGGGATACCAGGGAGGTGACATCAACTAAACCCTATAATTCTAAGCTATCTAGGCTTAATATTCTTGCATGGGGTTAAGAGCTCTGAACAGCTACACAGGCACTGTGTCATCTTGCTTTTCCAAGAGGATTTTATTCTGACCTCTAAGAACTGAAATAACTCAACAATATCAAACGCTGAGGACTTTGTGGTAACCACATCTCTCTTCAGCAAATAGCTTTCCTCAGCTCACAGGTTTTGTCAGAGGAACTTGCAATAGTGTCATGAAAGTTCCATAATCATATACAAGCATTTTGACTTGTACTCTGCAAGGACAGATGACAAGAGAAAAAGCTAAATTTTCGCTTCATATTAATAGTTAATTCTCCGATAGACAAATTTTTGATACTAAAATGACCACCAACCAAGTGTTTGAATTGTGTTCGTCTCTGAATTCATACTCCCGTAATCTGTTCACTGAGAGAGAGGTGATATGAATATGATTGAGTTCATTTTTCCTCCCTACTTTGTACTGTCAGATCTTCTCCGCTTGGAAAAATAGTGTCTTGCATAATAGACATATTTCAAGAATCTGGTGGCCCAAGTTAAAGTTTCAGCCTCAGACTTTATTTATAGGTCGTCAGCTAACTGCCACCAAACCAAATGTAATATGCAACAACGCTTTCTACTGGCGAGGAGGAACACGAGAAGTTCTGAGCTATGACTTCTTGCCATTACATTTCCAGAATTATCTACAGAGAGTAGCAGAGAAAAAGTACCGAGGAAGACAAAGAGTACCTCTTTACCTAAAGAGGTTGTATATAACTCTTTGACTATCACAGTATCACTAGCTAGGGGGAGCAAATGTTGAATCTCTGGTGGTGCTGGAATTGTTTTTTTTTATTTTTTTGTTGAAAAAAATCTCTGCCTTCACCCCGCCTCCCATTTCCCTCCCCCTCCTCCCACTCCTCTCCCCCTCCCCCTACTCCTCTTCACCCCACTCCTCTCCCCCTTTCCCCACTCCTCTCCCCCTCCCCCTACTCCATTCTCCCTCCCTCTCGAGTCTGAAGAGCAGTCCGGATTCCCTGCCCTGTGGAAAATCGAAGGTCCTCCCCCCTCCATCCTGGTCAAGGAAGGTGAACATCCAAACAGGGTAGGCTCCCACAAAACCTGTTCATGCAGTAGGATCGAAACCTAGTGCCATTGTCCTTGGCTTCTCATCAGTCCTCATTGTCCGCCATGTTCAGAGAGTCCGGTTTCATCCCATGCTTATTCAGTCCCAATCCAGCTGTCCTTGGTGAGCTCCCAATAGATCAGCCCCACTGTCGCAGTGGGTGGGTGCACCTCTCGTGATCCTGACTTCCTTGCTCACGTTCTCCCTCCTTCTTGGAGCTGGAATTTGATGGTATGAATCCTTGGGAAGGAAGGACCTGTCTGCTACCCTAAGATAAGTTCTTTCCAATTTCTCCTCAGTTCTTATGCTTTTTGGGGTTTTGGTTACCTGAGTAGATAGGCAGCCATCGTAAGTGGTATATCAAGACAATAGGCAAATGGGATTACTGGAATCAGAACTCTTGGATAAAAAATGTCAGTCAAAGGGTAGGGATGTAAGACATGGAAAGGAAGATGAACAGGAATGAGTGTGAGAGAGGGAGAGAGAGAGAGAGACAGAGAGAGACAGAGACAGTGACAGAGAGAGACAGAGAGAGAGAGAGACAGTGACAGAGAGACAGAGACAGAGAGACAGAGACAGAAGGGAGGGAGGGAGAGATCCTGTGGGCCATCTGGAATTGAACTTACCAGGAAACTTCTGAGAATCATTCTAGAGAGTGAGTGTTTCCATTACCTTGTCTAAGGAGTAAAGAAATTGAATATTATACAGATATCCTGTCAGTCACTGGTTGAGCACATTACTCTCAAAGATGTCCATTTCCTGGCATTACCAGCCTGCATCAGCATGGACACAGTGGATTCTAGTGGTCAAGAGACTCTCAAGGAGATATACATGTTCGTGAAGTTGGAAATGCCCTTCAAGGAGCAACTTCTAATTTCAAACCCAAGATCTCCAGTATATAGGATACTTGGTATGAATCTGGCTATAGATCTGCAAGGTGACTGAGGCAGGTCTGTAACATGCCCTAGTCTCTAGTCTGTAACTTCATGTGTCCATTTTCCTCATAGCAATGGTCTGGAAGAAAGCGCTTGGGGCTTCTTAACATTTAGATACTGAATCCGCTCTGTCATTTTTTTTCTTTGCCCACTTTTCATTGACCAAGCTTATCAACAAAAAGGTGAGGAGAATGCTATTTTTCCTGTAGAAAAAAAGGTAAGGGAGATTGTTATTGTTAAATAAAAAGCCAGTCTATCATGTTCTCTAAGTCTGAAGTCTCAAAATCCATATTAACAGATATCCATGGAGAAAAAGAAATGGCTGCTGTCATTGTCAAATGGTGCCTATTGATTATCTTCAAGGATGCTCTTTAAGCAGATGAGAGGAGATATTTATGAAACTATTAGAGAAAAGATTAATTAAAAATAATACTTGTATAGATCACAATAAGTAATTTATTAGTTGTAATGCAACCTTTAAGAAGAACAACTGACATAACTGGTGCATTGTGGTGATATTTTGTTTGTGCTGTAACACATAGAGCTTGCCTGAAGATCAGTGTGTGGAGTGAGCCACACTAGTTAGCCATAGAGGCCAGGCTGTGGTGGCACACTCTTTAATCCCAGCACTCAGGGGACAGAGGCAGGTGGATCTCTGTTCGTTCAAGGCCATCCTGGGCTACACGAGACTGAATCAGTCTGAAAGAGTAACAGAGCTCACACAAATGTGATCCCAGCCCTTGGGATCACACGCCTTTAATCCTAGCACTAGGGAGGTGGAGACAGTGTTATAGCTGGGTGGAGAGAGGAACATAAGGTGGGAGAACACAGGAGCTTGAAGCATTCCGTCTGAAGATTCATAGCAACAGGATCTCCCCTTTAGTCTGAAGATTCAACAGAAGTAAGAACTAGTGTCTGGCTGCTCTGCTTTTCTGATCGGTCTGCATTTACCCCCATAACTGGCTCCAGGTTTTTATTATTAAGACCAATAAGAATTTGTGCTACAGTGCATGAAAAGTCACTTAGGACCTTAGTAGAGAGGCAATGCAGAAGATTGGGCAAGAACTAAATTAAGTGTGAAGATCTCAGGAAGAATTAATGCTTTGCTAGAAGTTAATAAAACACCACGAACTCAAGAAAAAAAAGGTTGGCTGCAAGAGTGAATTTGTGGAGGAGGCGGGAGAGACTTCTGAAAGCAGAGCTACGAAACATGGTGAGCAACATCACAACAATACATTCAGGGCACTTTTCTGCCAAGACTCCAAACTAATTATTCATTAAAATAACAATTGAGAACCCTCATAATAATTTTGTCATGCAATTTTATGTCTAGGGTTTTTCATTCTCTTTATTTTCAGTGTCATCTTCTCTCCTAAACTGCTAATTTGGAAAATCAAACTCTGGACTAATAATGTTCTTATTAATCTTTGTGTGACAGGCAATACAATAGCCTACAAAGATGTTTCGAGCTGAGTTTCAAGAACCTGTGAACACTTTACCTTACAAAAAAACACCACAGTTTTGAAGATGCTCTTCAAATGAGGGGATAACCTGAATTACCCAGGAGATTTCAAAGCAAACAATAGATGCTGGTGAGACATAGGAAGGAGGAAAATAGGAAGAGGAAAAGGAATTTGGAGAATTAAACTAAAATAGGATCTATGCCACCAAGAGTCAAGACATGCAAGAAGCCTCTAGAAGGTAAGAAAGGCAAAGATCAGATTCTCTGAAGCCTCTAGAAGAGTCCACATCTGCCAACACCTTGATGTTATCCCAGTAAGAGTTATTTCAGACCTCTGACCTCTCGAAATGTAAGGTTACATTTATGTTGTTTGGAACCATTAAGTTTACGGTGAGCTGTTGCAGTGGTATGCTCAGTAAGTCAAAACTCAAACTCTGTTTTCACATTATGGGGTATTCTCTCCATATTGAGTCAAGAACATTACAATTTTTTATTCAAAGGCATAAGCAATTCTCAAAGAAATGATCAATTCTAGGGTGGGAGCCAGAGAGACACAGTGGGACAAAATGAAGCTATAAAGCTTTGTAGTGCCAAAAACCAATATAAAGGATAAGGTGTGCCCAATTGATAAGCAAGCAATCTTAATATGTGCCATATTGGCCAGAACTGAGCAATGACATATCTGATTATAATGTTTCTTTGTTATTTTTGCATTGTTGTGAGAAGATTTCTGACAGAAGCATTTAAAGGACTAATTACTTATTTTAGACCACAGTTTTGGAAGGCTCAATGCATGGCCACTTGACTTCCTGTTTCTGGGTCCATGGTAAAACAGAAAATCATGGGAGTGGGAAAATGTGGTAGTTGATTATCTCACAGTAAACAAGAGATAAAAGGAGCTAGAGAATAAAGGGACAGGGCAAGAAATCGCCTCTAAGAATGTATGCCGGAGGCCTACACTTTTCAAGAGGTTCCCCCACCTCCAAAAGTTTCCACCACTTCCAAATGATGCCATCATATGGATTAATGCTACCCCTGGAACGAGCCATGAATAAAGACAGAGGATGATTCCGTCATTTCTCCCAAATCACACATCTGTCACCCGAAACCTTAGTAGGAATTTTCATATTTCAACCATAACAGAACCCAAAGTAGAAGACATAGAACCATGCATCTATTTTTATACAATATTTAGATTATCTCCCTTCTCCAAAACTTGGCGCTTCATCTTCTCACAGAGTATGGACTAAGTTTATTGAGAGAATGGTTAGTATTATTAAGAGTATGGCAAGAGAAAAGTGATAACTGTTTAATGGATAAACCTGGCAAACAGCCCCTTATCTTAGTTATGAAGGATAGTATCACTAGTGTGGATGTCAGGTGTCCCCTGTTGTGATGTGATTAAAGCATCTCATTCCAGTATGGTTTTCTTCTTTCAGAAATCTCTAAGTCCAAACAATGAGATAACACCAGATAGCCCCAATTAGGGGACATTTTATGCAATACATGGCCAACAGTCTTTAAAACAGGGTGACCAATGTAACAAGGTAAACTGGAATAGAAAATGATGTTATTGGAAAAACTGGTGGAATCCAAATAAAGTCTGGGGTTTCCTCAACAGTAAAAGAGTGAGCCAGATGTGAGCCACTTGTAACTGCAATGCTCTAGAGGCTGAAACAAATTTTGGCAAGTTGCAGGCTAGCCTGGATTATATAGTAAACTTTAGACCACCCTGGACAACAGAACAAGTTCAAAAATTATAGCATATGGCTTAAAAGAGTAAGAAGACAATCTCAGTAAAAATGAACCGTGGATATATAGTGGTGTGTTGAAGATCTGGGATTTCGTCAAAACAACAGCAGCAACTTAATGGTGTTTTATTCATTTTCTCCCAAACCAACTCACTTCCACATGTCAGAGTATCACAAGTAGTAAAGTCTCTCTCTCTCTCTCTCTCTCTCTCTCTCTCTCTCTCTCTCTCTCTCTCTCTCTGTCTCTCTCTCTCTCTCTATCTCACACACACACACACACACACACACACACACACACACACATTTTATTGCTTTCATTATCTACTGGGTACAGTTGACTCTATTTCTTATTTAGAACTTCTACTTTACAATGCCTTATAGGCTACCTGGCTGACTTAGAATCACAGAGCTGAGTGGTTCAGAATTGAGATTAGTACTGAAGCTTCCTGTTTTTCAGTTGAGCACTTTACCCTCCCTCCAGGAAACAAACCCCACCCTCTTTTTTTTTTTTTTTCATTTTCCAGAGCACAGTGACAGTCTCTCAGTTTCAGTAGTCACTCTGACCCTTTCATAATGACCAAAATGGAAACAATTTGAGCACCAAAATAAAGGGCATATGATGAAATTACAGCCCAAGGTATAAATAAGCAGGCACAATTGCTGCGACTATAATTAAATGGTTAAATAACAGAACAGAAAAGAAGGAATTCCTTTGATTCCAGCCCCTGACCCGGCTTAACAACCCTTAAATGGTTAAGGCTCATCCAGCCTTAATGTGAGGGTTTAATCTTATTGTACCTTGTTCTGTTCAGTTGCTATCCCTGGGAGGGCTGCTCTTTTCATAAGGGGAAAGGAGGAGGAGGAGGTCTGGGGGGAAAGGTGGTTTGTGGGGTAGAACTGGGAAGAGTGGAGGGAAGGGAAGCTTAGGTCCATATGTAGCTGTCTGGATGTAATGTATGAGAAAAGGAAGGAAGAAAGGAAGGAAGGAAGGAAGGAAGGAAGGAAGGAAGGAAGGAAGGAAGGAAGGAAGGAAGGAAGCTCAATGGCATATAGTCTAAGTACAGATTGAGAACTGAACAGGCTTTTAAAAAATTATCATCGGTCTAGTTTTTGACAAGATTCTGATACTAATATATTGTCTCAAGGACTGAGGACAATGCAAAATTTATTCTGCTTTATGGATATTGTCTTGACAGCTTCTGGCCTTTTTTAATCTTTGAGGATTAGCTTTGTTTATAGTTGTTTTTTATTTAATATCTTTTGGCAGCCTTTGGAGTTTGACTTTTTATGTTCTCTGCACTTAGACAGTAGTGTTATCACCAGCTATTGTCCTTCTCCTAAATACTTCACTCACAAAGAGAAGAATAACATTACATTTTTAGGATTGGTGAACACTTTAACAATTTTTTTATGTTTTGAATCTCCTCTTTCTTCAAAGTGTATTCAAATGGAATCTGTTCCTATTTTCTTTAGAATCATGTCAACAGCTCAGCGCTTGGTGGATTTTCGTGGAAAGCAGATTTGATACTTCATCAAAAGTATCAGCATTTGGATTCACGATTCAGTCATATGTCATTCAGAAACAATAAAATGGAGAAAAGCATTTTCAGATTTAGTCACTATTGCAATAATACACATTTGTGAAGGGCATTTCTTCTTCCAGTGAGTATTTGCTCTGTTTTCTCCCCCGAAATCTTATGAAGCCTAGTGAAGTTAGAAATACTGTCTCTTCGTTGGCTGAAGTTTGGTAATTTTCCACTGGCCAGGAGCATGGTCTGGGAGATGTTTACTTCTCGTGTGCTATTATTTTTGCCTTGACTTTGTAGGTCAGTGGACAGTCAACTTAGCCTAAGAATGGCTGAGTTTCTCCTGCTGTTGACGTCATCGTTTTGAGCAAACAAGTCTCAGACTAAGGCTAAAGGATGTTAGGCAATAGAGCTGCTGAAAAGGCACAAGGACAGGAGAAGGGAATTATACATCCGTTCCAATGGACAGCAGGTCAATTTCTTCATATATTATGGTCTTGAACTAAACATTTTAAAAATTATCAGCATAATTACATATAGAGTTCAGTAGAATCTGAACCAAAGGTGAAAGCAGCAGTGTGGACAAACACAATATGAAGACAGAGACACCCAGCCTCGTTATCCCATTTTAAGCACCAGTCAGATGTTAACAAGTCCAAGTGTAAATTCAGTGGTTTTAAGCAAAGTTTATGTGAAGAAACCTAGGCAGTTGTTTTCATAATTTGCATATACAGGCTATTGTTTACTACAAACAAAGAAATAAAACTTTTATTTACATAAAAAAGAAATACTGTCTATACACTAAGGATAAAGAAACAGAGAGGGAAATCAGAGAAGCATCACCTTTCACGATAGCCAAAAAGAGCATAAAATATCTTGGGGTAACCCTGACCAAGGAAGTGAAAGATCTATTTGACAAGAACTTTAAGTCTTTGAAGAAAGAAATAGAAGAGGACACCAGAAAATGGAAGGATCGCCCTTGCTCTTGGATTGGGAGGAACAACATAGTAAAAATGCCAATTCTACCAAGGGCAATTTATAGATTCAATGCAATCCCCATTAAAATCCCATCAAAATTCTTCACAGATCTGGAGAAGACAATGATCAACTTTATATGGAAAAACAAAAAACCCAGGATAGCCAAAACAATCTTATACAAGAAAGGAACGTCTGGAGGCATTACCATCCCTGACTTCAAACTCT
>NW_026067999.1:3554936-3559949 GCF_014885135.2 Alexandromys fortis
AATAAATAAATAAATAAATAAATAAATAAATAAATAAATAAATAAATAAATAAATAAAAGGGGAAAAAAGAAATACTGTCTCTTTTATAAGTGAGGAGATATAAGTTAGACCAAAGTTAGCTAGGTTAATTGTAAAACACAAACATTTCATGCTTCCTTGACATCTTAAGGAAAAATGATTATAGTAAGGCAAATTCTACCACCATACCATAATCATCACTTTGATGAGGATATCATATTGATTCTTAGATATATTACCTCCACAAAAATTACACCAAAACACATTTACTAGTTTTTAGGTAGGATAGTAGGAAATGAGGCAAAATCGAGGCTACCAACAGTCATTCTTCTGGTTTCCATCTATATTTCACAAGCAAGGGAAAAATCATGTGCAAAAGTCTACTAAAACATGGGGAGACAACATAACAACTCTCTATATAAGCCTTTTAGAAGAAAACATCCCAGCGCCTTAAAAAGTAACAAAACTGTTAGTTGGTAATTATTTTTAAAAGCATGTAGCAAGCGATGCAATAGGGAGAGTTTGGGACTCAGATTTGAGACTGGCACTTAGTAGTTGGGATGCTTAATTGAGATAATAAAATCTTTATGAAGCTGCTATATTATAAGTCAAAAATTATGTCTTTTGCATAATGTACTTACATTCAATAGTTATTATAGTTGTTGTTTGTGGTTTTATTAAATGGCTGTCCAGTTGCCTGCATTAGAAAATCTTCAGATAAATGCCTTCTTGTCCCTAGACTAGAAAATGTCAGCCTTGAAATTTGTTCTTTCTTTGTACTCACTGGCAACCAATGCTTTCAAAATTAATGTACTGAAGAATTACTTGTTTAATGCTCATAAAACCACTTCTTAGGCTATTTACTTGAAAATGAATTTCATGGGGAGGAAAGCATCAAGCAGGAGGGCAGGAAAATTTCTCCTAACTGTGATATCAAGGCAGGTTACAAGTATTGAAGCAGCAGCAGGTACTTCAGATGAAGAAGTACATGCCATTCAAATAATGACGAAAGTCATCTGAAGCAGAACGGCGAAGACAAGTCCAATTTGTTAAATGCTCTTAAGATGTAGCGGTATGAGTAACACTTCAAACGTGCTCAGCCTCTGTCTTCACACATGAAAGGAGTTTTATTTCAGTAACCATGGTTACCTTTTTAGCTCTACTAAAATATTGGTTAAGTGGAAGAGACCAATACAGAATAAACTTAAACCCTCTTGAGATATATAACGCAGGCACCGGTCAAATAATAAAATTCCTTATTGCTTTGAAACTTTAGATTTGTTTGGACAGTGATGTAGTTATTTTTTATAAAATGTATTTTTCTCATGTCAGGACAGTACCTTGACCTGGTCCATGGTAATAGCTTAGAAACTAAAATGGCAACTTCTCATAGAAAATATATACTGACTGACAGTGAAATTATGAGAGTGACTGAGGGATAGGGATGTGAAAGCCAAATAACCATTAAGTGTTCATAGCACATAAGTCTTAAGAAGTTATACAAACCACAATCTTACAAAATTATACTTCAGAATAAAAAATTCAAAAGCAAGTACCACCACTCCCTAGAAAAAAATAACAAGGGAGCCCAAAGAGTTAAACTGTGTCACTGTGTGGTTAATGAATCACTCAATGTAAGACTGTGCAGCTAATTAATAAGGGGTCCCAGGAGGCTGGCTACGGGACTAAATCTATTACTGGCTTTTCTATGGTTCAATATTATACAGTGGCATTTGTCTGCTCTACTTTATATATAGATGGGAGTACAATACTCATGGCCTCAATAGATGATTCTGATAACCTTTATTAAATGTCACCCTCTTCATCAACCCCATAAGAAAAGCTGGTCCTGGAGGATTCATGTGTCAAAAGACATGTTTGGGGAGAGGAGAAAATCTTGGATGAGTGAAGTCCCAAGTGAATATGTGCTGTTGATATGGACGTGGATATGTCAATGACACTATAGCTCAGAAGGAGGGCAAAAGTCTTTCCTGGGGGACAGAGTGAGAGAGTTGACAGTGTGTACAGAGAATGTCTACCAGAACCCTCTCTGCCTTGATACTGGTGGCCTGGAGACTGCTCCCTGCAGAGGCTGTCCTATGGAGATTATCCAACCTTGTTTTCTTGCTTCCACTATATGCCATAAACCCTACATTCTTTCTATCTGTACATAACAACCCTGCCTTCCAGTTCAACTGTATGTAATAAACACTCCATGCTTCTAGAGTTGTGTGATTTCTTCACTAGCGGTCCCAGTCCACCTTACTCCATGTTTTCTGTGTTTGTCAATCTGTCTTTCCTTCATTCCTTCATTCATATCCCAGTCAGGTGCTAGATGCAGCCAGTAAACCTTTTGCCACTATGTCCCAAGATAGGGTTCCCTCCCACTATTTTAGAAGAGAATTTTAGCTGGAAAAAATCTCACTAATGTTCATCGGGAAATCAATTTCCATACTCTCTACAATGTCTATTTTTCCTTTAAAAATTATTCTGTTTAGGGTACCCTGCCCTCTCTTTGGAATGGAGGGGGAGGGGGAGAAGGTGAGTGGGGGAATAGCAGGGATATGGGAGGAGAAGAGGAAGTGGAAATTTTGAATGGTATTATTTATAAAGCTATAAAAATCAAAAAATTATTCTGTTGAAGATGATTTTTAGTTTTAATCATGTGTATACATGTATGTCTCTGTGGTATATGTGGGCATGAGTGCACGTGTACAAGGAGACAAGTGGGCATGAGTGCACGTGTACAAGGAGACAAGTGGGCATGAGTGCACGTGTACAAGGAGACAAGAAGTGGTTGCCAGATAACCATGGAGTTTGATGGCGGGTGCAAGCCCTTCAGTGACAGTGCTGAAAAATGCATGCAGGTCCTCTGCAAGAGCAGCACGCACCCTTAATCTTTGAGCCATTGTTTAAGAACTGCTGAATGAAAGAATTTACATAGTAAAAAAGGCAAAGAATAGAAGACTGTTGTGGAATATTAGTTCAAGATGTGCTGTGAAATATTTGCTTAATGATGCAAAGATGTGTTGTATTCTTGTATGATACATTGTTTTAACTCGGTAAAGCTGTGTTACTTTGCCTGCCTAAAACACCTAATTGGTCTAACAAAGAGCTGAATGGCCAATAGCTAGGCAGGAAAGCGATAGGCATGGTTGCCAGGCAGAGAGAATAAATAGGAGGAGAAATGTAGGCTCTACGGAAGAGGGAGGAGTGAGAAAAGGAGAAAGAGAGAGAGGACACCAATGTCAGCCACGGAGGAAGAAGGAAAGAAAGATATATAAAAATAAAGGTTAAAAAGCCCAGAGGCAAAACGTAGTTCAAGAGAAATGGAATAATTTCAAGTTAGAAAAGTTGGCTCGAGACAAAGCAAGCTGAGGCTAGGCATTCATAAATGAGATTAAGTCTCCAAGTATTCATTTGGAAGCTGGGTGGTGGGCCTCCAAGGAGGAAAAATGAACAAACAAAAAATAAAAACCAACTACATGGAACAGTTTATGAAGAAAAAAATAATCCTTCACTTCATAACTCATAACCATCCAGTGTTACTGTTCAGTGGAATTTTTGTTTTTACTTTAGCTCTTTTAGTGAGGACATTTAGAGGTAAGAATATGTACAGCCTGGAATGTCTATGACCGTTTTGCTAACAAGGGGAAAGTACGCTTGAGAGGAATGCTTATAGTCTTGGAAAGGGGTGGTTCTTATGGAAAGGCAAAGAAATGGAAGTAGAGTCCTACTTCAGTCACACCTAAAAGCCCTCTCTCCCTACCACAAACTCACCAGATCATTGCTTTCTTTCATTTCAAAGAAGTTTAAAAGTTTACAAACCAAAGTCTCAAAAGAAAACTCTTCTCCTCTAAGCCCTGAGTTTAGAATACCAGTTCTCCTTCCATTAGTATTAAAACTTCCTTAAGCTCCATTCAACTAACAATCTCCCACTCTAATTTTTTCATTTTCTTTTTAAAAATTGCTTTTATTGAGATATATATTTTTTCTCTGCTCCTCTTCCTTCATCTCACCTCCCGTAATACCCTCCCCCAAGGTCCCTATGCTCTCAATTTGCTCAGGAGATCTTGTCTTTTTCTACTTCCCATGTAGATTAGAACCACGTATGTCTCTCTTAGTGTCCTCATTGTTGTCTAGGTTCTCTGGAAATGTGAACTGTAGGCTGGTTTTTCTTTGCTTTATGTCTAAAAGTCATTTATGAGTGAGTACATATAATATTTGTTTTTCTGGGTCTTGGTTACCTCACGCAATATGATGTTTTCTAGATCCATCCATTTGCCCACAAATTTCAAGATGTCATTAATTTTCTGCTGTGTAGTACTCCATTGTGTAAATGCATCACATTTTCCTTATCCATTCTTCAGTCGAGGGGTATTTAGATTGTTTTCAGGTTCTGACTACGACACATGTCCTTGTGGTATGATTGAGCATCCTTTGGGTATATACCCAAAAGTGGTATTGCTTGGTCTTGAGGTAGGTTGTCAGATTGATGCCCATTTTTCTTTTCTATATCCTCACCCCAATTTTACAAATAAATACTCAGTAATTTCCATTTCCTCACTTCTTCTCACACTTCACAATGTAATTTGACTCCTTTCCAAGGACCAAAATTGCTTATCCCAAGATAGGTGCTCGTTTCCACATTCATAAGTCCATTGAACAGTCTTCAGAATTCTGACGTTTTTCCACTACCTTCAAAACTATTGTTCTATCTTTGGTGTATGTATCCTCTGCATCTATGCAAATTCTAATATACACATTTATTTATGCAGAGAAGGAGTGCACATGCCATGGTGCAAATGTGGTTGTCAGAGGAGAACTTGTGGGAATCAGTTCTCTCCCTCTATTGTGTAAATAAGCAAATGTTCTTTTTTTTATTTTTTTTTTTATTGAGAATAGGAAAAAAAAAGTTTCCGCCTCCTCCCAGCCTCCCATTTCCCTCCCCCTCCCCCATCCCATTTCCCTCCCCCTCCCCCACTCTTCTCCTC
>NW_026067999.1:3560927-3763560 GCF_014885135.2 Alexandromys fortis
GGATCAACCTACCCCTGGACCCAGCAATACCACTCTTGGGAATATACCCAAGAGATGCCCTATCATATGACAAAAGCATTTGTTCAACTATGTTCATAGCAGTATTATTTGTAATAGCCAGAACCTGGAAACAACCTAGATGCCCTTCAATGGAAGAATGGATGAAGAAAGTGTGGAATATATACACATTAGAGTACTATGCTGCGGTAAAAAATAATGACTTCTCAAATTTTGCATGCAAATGGATGGAAATAAGCAAATGTTCTTAAAACTGATTCTCTCTTCTGTCCTCCAGATGCATTTATTGTCTCGTGGGCATTTAAAACTAGTTTGTAGCTAAGGTTGAACAGGTCATATGGAATTTTAAAATATGAGTTTCGTTCAGTATTTATTAATTTAATAGTTGTCCCCACAATGTCCCCAAATGTTAAAGACAGAAATCTAAGTAATAACGTGATTAAGTCTCCCTCTCACCATCCTACCTTCCATCAACTCCTGCCTTAGGAGAGAGGGGGTGATGGAAATTGTAGACTGATACAAGGACTTCAGAATCCAAAATTTAAAAAATGGAAAATATTCAGGCATTGTTTTATAGATTTGAATGTGAATCCCACTGGAGGGAGAAAATGAAAGCAACTATGAGAGCCTAACACATCAGCAAGGGCAAAACACATATATCTACATATATTTAAATATTAGATGTGCATTCTTCTTAATGGTCCTTTACTGCAAAATATTTTGCCAGGAAATGGTGGACTAATGATTTCCAGTAAGACACAACCAAATCTTAAGACAAATAGTGACATTTTATACCTTGCAGTATTAAACTGTATATCTCTTTTTCTAATTAGGAACAAGTTATTACTTTCCAACTTTGCCCTTTGATAGCAGAACTAATTTAAAGCTCTGGTTTCTTAGCAACTAGAGCTGACCCACACATTTCATGGGCATAGTAGATATGCACTTCTGAAAGATTTGAAGTTACCATCTAAACATACCAGAACATGTTTTGAGAATGCACTTAAATAGCATATGTTCTAATGGAGGAATGAATTTTATTTCAGTACTCATAGACTTCATGGCAATAAAAATCTAGTCAAAGTCTATAGATTGTTCCCCCATATCTAGCTGCAGCAATATCTCAATAGGTGCAATAGAAGGCATTGCTTGATTTAATCTGCATTCTAATTTATTCTTCTTTCCCATTCACAATAAAATTTTAGTGAATTATAATTCGTTAAGTGTTCTATTCTTTTAGGCACTATATTGGTTGATGTATGATACTCCCTTATTCAGGATTCAAATCTTAAATTTATTAACTCAAATGCCCTTTTCCAATGAATATCTTGTCACATACAAGGTTATAAATTAGAATAATAGAGCACTATCAAAAAATGGCCCAGGTAAAATGTTGGGAGAAAATTAGCTTTACCAAAGTGGTTTTGTTTTAGTTTTTTTTTTTTCCCTTTTCCAGGCCAGGAATACAAATTCATGTAATTGCTTTCAACATACATCAGTGAGAGGAAGGTCAAAAGTTCTCAAGTTTGATTTTTTTGTGTTTACCCTGTAGGCTCCAACACTTAGTCAGTGGCTTTCAAAATGATTGAATTTGAATTCTTTATATTCTTCCAAATAATAAACGTTATAAGTGCTTGGTCAGTAGTTTAAGAAAATTAATCGAAACATCTTATAAGCAAGGTAGGAAAATCATAAAGAATGAGAGAGAAAAGTCAAGCAATTTTCAAATAGGCTTGCGGACATAATTCAAATCTGAGAAAGAAATTCATTAGCAAATACAGTTCCTCCCATATGTTAAGAGGCTTCTAGAACCTAACTTCTAGCCTTGGGCTATTTTTATCACTTAACTTCCCCTTCATTTGGGGCTAGAGCATTTCCTGATCATACTCCATATTGATAACCAACTAAATAAAAGAAGCGAAATCTGCTACTTTTGTTGTTCTCTTTAAGTTCACCTGGGTTAAAAATAGCCATCTATAACAGAGGCCCAGTGTAATGAATGGCTCATCTTCATAGCCAACCTGAGAGGATTTAGAGCCACCTAGGGGAAAAAAAACCCAGTACATGTGTCTGTGAAGGTATTTCCAAAGAGGTTTAACTGAAGAGGAAGACCCTACCCTCAATATGTATGCACTATTCTATGGTCTATGGTCTCAGACTGAATAAAAAGGAGAAAGTGAGCAGAGCATTCTTCTGTTTCCTGACTCTGGACTGTGGACACAATGCAACCAGCTCTTCTATCAGCATACCTTCCCTGCTGTGCCCTGAAATTATGAGCCTAAACAAACACTTCCTTTCTCATGTTGTTTTCCAGGTGTCCCCCTACCAGAGCAACAATGTAAGTACTCTGTGGGTAAGTACCCATTTCTGGTATAAATAATTTATATTTCTGAAATACCACTAAGATCTATTTCATTAATATATCATCTTGTAATTGTTTGCGCAATATTATGCATAAGTATATGACAGATTATTGAAAAACAGCACTGTGTCCTCCTGTTTCGTGATGGTATAGTGATGAAGTCCCTAGAAGTCCCTCACCTGTCTTTTCCTTATGATAATCCTAAACACCCCATGCCTAAATGGAGTATCCGGATTTTCATACTGAATAGAAATTACTTCATTGGCCTATTTTTGAAGTGTCTATCAATCAGATCATTTACTATATAGCCTAACATATTTAGCTCAGCCTTTCATTAGTATTTACTATTTATCCGGGTTATTGTGGGGAAGTCTAATTCATCCATTGCCTAGGTGAATGATATGCTATCCTGTCTATCTCCATGGGTACAATACTGCAACTACTGAATTGTTCCTGTTGGGAGTGCGGATTACATATCAGCACATGTTTCTAAGGAGGGAAACGCACAGGGATAGAATTATTGTCTCACAGGCTATACACATTTGAAGCTTTATTCTCAAATATTATTCAAATTTACTTTATTATGTAGATTTCCACTAATAGTGCAGGAGAATACTCATTGCTGTGCCTGCTTATTAAAACTTGGCAATTACATGTACATATAATAAATTGTCATTCTGATATATCTAAATAGATAGAAAAATAGATAATCGTGTGTTTTACTGTTTATGCTTATTTATTTAGAGTGCTGGGAATAGAACCCATAGACTTGTACATGTTAGGCAAATATTTTTCCACTTAGCCACATTTCCAGTCCAGATGTTTTAATATTCTTTTTTTTAATATTCTAATCAATGTGCAGCACTACCCTATTGTACTTAGTAATTAGCAAAAGGTATATATATTTAATATTTTACTAAATATATATATATATATATATACATTTTGATGTTGATATTTTTCACCAGTGTATTCTAACTAGAAGCTAGAGGCATGAATAAGAAATAGCTACATTTTATCTATATGTACCCTGTGGTCTCAATTTCCTTAGTGACTCAGTGATTGGCTTACCCATAAAATTGAAAAAGATTAAAGTAATTCACTAGAATCTATTTAATTTTAAACATACCTGTAATTTTAATTTCTATGATGTTCTCCTTTGAACATTTTCTTTTCTTTTTCATTACTTTTAATGAAATTACTTAGCAACCATTTATTACTTGGAAGTCTCTGCCAATCAGTTCATCTTATCTCTCCCAAGTACAAGGACAAGCTAAATTATATTTTTCTCTGAAACCACGTGTAACATTCAAATTAAAAAGGGCAGCACACTAAATTGAGTAACACATTAGAATTCATTCTACTTATTAAACCCCTTTTTAAAAATAGCACTAATATTACTTCTTGCATCTTATTCCTTACATGTAGATAATCTGTGTCATGTTAAAGTGCTAAAAACTTGAACTTTGATTACCCAAAGTATTTTATGTCTCATAAAATATTAAATAACTCTACTCTCATTAAAAATCTAGACGAGAGAGACTAGTGTTATAGTCTTGTAGTGGAGCAAGGCCCCAGAATCAATTTCTAACACTGTCAAAAGGTCTCGTCTGGCATAAATACTTCCATAGTCTTTGGTAATTGACTTTAAAAAGGCCATTTTGATGTACCTTCAGCTATCCTTTGTCTTTACAGTCATGCTTTGTATTTTTCTTCTTGGGAATTCTATCAGAAGAGGGAGCATTTATCTGCACCATCAGTCCTCTAGAGGACTTACTTTAATATGCAGCCCTGTCTCCTGTGGCTATGTACGAACTCGCAAAACGATAATCATGTAAATGAAAACATAACTCAAATTTCAATAAGTTACATATTTCTGATAATTTTGTTGGGCTAAATCTTTTAGGACTGAATTAAAATATTAAGATTTAACTATGTAAAACAATTTCTGGCAACTATCTGTAAAGATAAAAGACGCCTATTAAGAGTATTTCTTCTTCTCTCTGGAGGGTATCTGTTTACTTTAGGAAACACTAAACTTGGCACCAAGGGTTACAGCTTAAAACTACAGGTGAGACAACTTAGGGACTTAAGAAGCGCCTTCTTTAGTGATGATGATCTTCATTCCCCTCTCAGCAGTTTCGCCAAGTGTAAATGTTGGGTACTTTGATGTACATCATTAGTCTTCCAGCAGTACAGGATCCTTTCATCACAGATGATCTTTGAAACTCAAAAAGGTTCACCACATTCAATGCAAATGCCTGTAGGACTAACATCTGAAGGACTTCAGTCACTTTTTCTAACTTACCACTGTAGCTCAAAGGTATCCGAAATTTCATTTCTTGTTTTTTTTTTCAGTGGATAAACTTTGCAATGGCTTGAAATATTATATCTTCATACAAATTTAGTATGAAAAAAAAGTGACTTGAGACTTGTGGAGAAGTATAGAATATGATGGGATTTGTTCATCAACTATACAGAATTAGATGCTCGAAGTATGATCTGTATTTCTACTTAAAGTGGGAACATATCTAAAGGGAGTGGAGGGAAAGAGGGAGAGCAAGAGGGCAGGAAAGAGTGAGTGTATGTACTGGGGCAATATTTCATAAGAACCAGGCCATCTCATCAAAGAAGCTGCCTCTTGCAGCAGATGGTAACAAATTCAAAAATCTGGAGCCAGACATTGCAGCACACAATGCCTGTCTGCGCTCTATGTGCTTCCATACAGTTCGCGAGCTTTGGGCAAGGGGCTGGAGATTGAAACATACAAAGACACACAGGGAGACAGACACAGACCTCTAGTCACTGGTAAGAAGCTCTCTATTCAATAACGCCACAGAGGCTTATGTACCCAACAGTCAGGTGGACCAGCAGGTAAAAGCCTTATCCTCTGATCCTCAAGACCAAGGCAACACGTGCCTGTGAAGCAGAGCTGGTAAACAACTTTGACACAGCTTTCAGTAACTCAAATCAGAAGGAAAGTAAAGATCTCTAGCAGAGTAGAGCAGCTGTAGGCCAGGACTCCAAATGGTCCCAAAATCTTCCCCCTAAGTTCTTTATAAGACAGAAGACCCTCCTGTCTTAGGTCATCCCAGAAGAGTAAACCCTTACCCGTGTTAGGTGGGCCATCTTCTGTAGAAGTTGCCCGTCTATGGAGGAGTCATTGTTTGTGCAGTATTTGCAACCAAACCTGGGGTACATCTGAGTTACTGGCCAACAGGCTCAGAAGGACTTTGACACAGCTTTCAGTAACTCAAATCAGAAGGAAAGTAAAAATTTCCTTCTTTACTTTTCAGCATAAAGACCATATGCTGAATTCTCATGGATTGATCTTACACAGAATTCAGAGATGAATGCCCATGGCAACAGGTGTTAAAATTGCCAGCAAGAGGGTCCCCCAATCACCACTGGACCCAGCCTCCCATTTGGGCTATGGTATTCTACCAACCCTTTGGCTAAAACAGGGGGCACACAGGTATCGACTATCTGGTGTGCTAATTGTAACATTCCAAGGGTTATTCAAGGAACCATTGAGTTGTTTCACCGCATAAGAGGCATTAGCAATATCTATTAACAGATGTGACACAAATGGAGTAAGTGTGAACAAGACATTTGTTGTACAAGCCATAAGTCCACCGGCTCCTACAATAGGGCAGTCTGTTGATTTAAATTCAAAAGTTCAAATTTAATGTGGACATTCATGGAATTCTGAGTCTGGAGAGCATCGTTGACTTGTCTCGACAGTCCGACACCAACAATGTTTGTGCCATTGCCAGTCCTGCGACCATGGCTGTAGCAGCAGACACTGTGATGATAGCAACCACTGCAGCTGTCTTTCCAAAATCTTGTTTCTCTCGATACAGGGTCATCTCAGCCTGCTTAGCCTTTTTGGTAATTGGCAGTGGTATGATGGCTGGTACCCGAACCAACAAGGCAGCATTGGAGTGGTCATCCCAGCAGTCGCTCAGGCTACAGTTTCTGAAAAAACAACCAAGACCATCTTTTCTCCCAAAGGTGCTATTCCATACTCCAAAAAGAAAAAGAACTAAAATATAAGCACAGGATTTAATAGTACATAAATTAATTGACTCATCAGGAAACGTTTGTAATGCTAGAATACAGGCTGTTATTTCAGCAGCTTTAGCAGAGACATTGTCAACAGGTGTTTGGAATACTAGACCTGAGAAACTACCACAGCGTTTCCTTTTGGGGAACCATCTGTAAAAACTGTTCAAGCTCCCACAAGAGGCCTAGGTTTTACTATCCGTGGAAAAATAACAGGATAATTTTTAAAGAAACTTAACAATGAATGTTGGGGATAATGACTATCAATCATTGCATCAGTTGATAATAGAGTCCAACCATCATTATATTGTTGTAAATGTAACAATTGATCTTTATCATAGGGAAGTACAATTTTGTCTGAAAATTTGCCAAAGGTTTGTATACTCATTTTCCTAGCTTTCTAAAGCAATTGCAGAACTAACTCATAATATAGCGTAACATGAGAAGGAGAAACAGGCCTATGTACCCACATAATGGGTCCAGATTGCCAAAAAACTCTAGTTGGTGCAAAATGAGATGTTATCACTAATAATTGTATAGGCTTATTATAATCTACCCTTTGTAAATGCTCCTGTTCTATACTGTGCATAAGCAATTTTAGAGCTCCTTCAGCAAATCCTACCGGCATGCACCACCACAACCAGCCCAGGCAGCATGCAGGCTCAGAGACCTTCCGCAGCTACTATGCGGGTTTCTCAGGTGCTTCAGGAAAGCCTACCACTCGCGCTGAAGACTGTTGGACATGCCACTGCCTTCTCCTTGCCCCACTGCTGCCTTCTTGGGCAGCCCAGTGGGTTCTGTGCTCCAGCTTGTCTCGGTTCCAGCACTTGTTGCATTTGCTGATATTTCTGGCACCGCTGTGGATCCCCCAGGCTAGACACTGACTGGGCCAGGGTAACATGCTTTCCACCACAGCCGCCTAGCAAAGCTCTGCTCTAGCTGCCTTCTAGCCCCAGCTGCATTCATTCATTCTGGGAAGCAGGCTTGCTGCTCTGGAACTACTGAAGGGGCACCACTTAATCTTTTAGGGAATTTGGGCATCCTCATCCTGTCTGGCTACTTCCTGCTGAGTGGGTGCGCTGCATTCTTGGGGGGGGGCATTTTACTGCAACATTTCAGGAGGTCTCGGTGAATCAAACCACATGAATCTCGAATAAATCCTTAGGTTCTTATCCTCTGTGGTGACAAAAGCAGAACCTCTTTTCCAAACATCAAATCCTTAGGCACGTACTTTAAAGTCAAAATACCTTTCTTAGCAATTCCTAGAATTAAATGTCTCTCTCCTGTACAGAACACATAAGGCAACACAATTAACACAATATAATAACATACATCTGTATACATTCTATCATCGCTTCTCGGCCTTTTGGCTAAGATCAAGTGCTGTATACATTCTATCTCGTGGGCCTTCAATTCACCCTTCTGCCTCCTGTTTCAGAGGGTGTCCCATCCTAATTCCCCAATACGTTCCTGCCAGCTGGGAACGACCCTGTCCGCTTACCCCTCTTTCTCAGTTGGACTTCCACTTGCTGCCCCTGCAGGGCCTGGAACCAAAACCCAAGTGAAGGACGTCAGGATTAACACATACCATGATCTACCCTCACCTTCCAAGGGTGACCTCTCAGTGTTCCCTAGTTCCCGATCTTGATGGAACCTCCAATTGTAGTGCACAATGCCTGTCTGCACTTGCGAGCTTCAGGCAAGAGGCTGGAGACTGAAACATACAAAGACACACACACAGACAGAGAGACAGAGACACAGACTTCTAGTCACTGGTAAGAAGCCCTCAGTAGCACCACAGAGGCCTATATACCCAACAGTCAGGTGGCCCAGCAGGTGAAAACCTTATCCTCTTATCCTCAAGGCCAAGGCAACATGTGCTCATGAAGCAGAGCTGGTAAACAACTTTGACACAGCCTTCAGTAACTCAAATCAGAAGGAAAGTAAAGGTCACTAACAGGGAAGAGCAGCTGGAGGCCAAGACTCCAAATGGTCCCAACAAGACATTACATAGAGAGGGACAGACTTTGGAACACTTGGCACTAAATGAGATAAACCCATCAAGCTCCTCCCCATTGAGCTCAGGAAACATCACAGAAGAGTTTAAGAACCAGAGAGAACAGAGGTCATCAGGAGAACAAGGCATTCTAAATCAACAGAGCGAAGCTCATATTAGCTCATATAGACTGAGGCAGCATGCACAGGACCTACACATCTGTGTGGGGTCCTCTGCATATTTATTATCACTTCCAGTATAGTGTCTTTATGAGATTCCTGAGGATGTGAAGAATTGGGTCTCTGTTTCTTGTGCCTTCTCTTGGTATCTTTTCCTTCTGTTTGTTTTGTCCAATTCCAATTAGTTAGTTTTTGTTTTATTTAATAATGTTATAGTATATTATAATCCCTTAGAAGCCTGTTTGTTTACTAATGAGGGACATTAAGGGAGTTGATCCAGAAGGTAGAGGAAGTTGGGAGAAACTGGGTGGAGCAGAGAGGGGGAAATAGTAACCAGGATATATTATATTTTTAAAAATCCATTTTCAATAAAAGGAAAAAAGGCAGAGGCAATCTATTAAAAGAGACTAATTATAAGTGAGAAAATAACTATGCTGAATTTACATTGTTATTTTAAGTTTTGATATGTTAAGGTTTTATTTTTTATGAAAAAAATGCAGTGGCCCATATACATTCTATCAATAGCATTCATGAAATACAAAATGAACATGGTTAAAAGAATATTATATTGCTGAATGAAGGATCAGATTGTAGCTCAGTTGAGTACTTGCCTGGCATGTGAGATGCTCTGGGTTCAAAACCTAACACCACAAATCTATTATTAACTTAAGTGGAAGTTTTTTCTCTTTCAAAGTAAAGCCATACACAAATTAAATAACAATGTATAGCAAGTTAACTCTCATGTCTTTACCAATTAAAGGTAGATAGCTTTCACTAAGTGTAGAAGGAGCTGCGGGCCGGCCTGCTTTTCATCCTGCCTGGCTCCCGCATGGAAACTGTATTCTTTTAAACACTGCCTGGCCCATTAGTTCTAGCCTCTTATTGGCTAACTCTCACATCTTGATTAACCCATTTCTAATAATCTGTGTACCACCATGAAATGGTGGCTTACTGGGAAAGATTCAGCATGTCTGACCTGGCGACTGGCTCCATGGCGACTGACTCATTGCCTTCCTCGCAACATTCTGTTCTGTCTACTCTGCCTATCTAAGCTGCTGTCCTATCAAAAGCCAAGGCAGTCTCTTTATTTGACCAATGAAAGTAACACATAGACAGATGACCGACCTATATCAACTAAGGAGTCAAAAATTGCTGCTTGTGAAACCTTCCTAGAATTGTGCAGGCATCGGTAGCAGGCTTTTTCTTTTGGGCCACCAATCAGCATCCAAATCATGACATAGAGACTTATTAGTTTTGAAAGCTCAACCTAGCTTAGGCTCTTTTCTGGCTAGCTCCTTTAACTTAAATTAATCTGCGTCTCTTTATCTAATGTTTGCCTTGGAGCTTATTACCTGTTTTACTTCTGTAAATCTTACCTTCACTGCTTCTCAGTCTGTCTGTCTGGCATCTGCCTGGCTTCTTGCCCCGGGCCTATTCCTCTTTCTCTCCTTCTCTAGTTCTTCCCTTTTTTCTTTTAGAGCCCAGATTTCTCCCCCATTTATTCTCTCTGCCTGGAAGCTCTGCCTATCCCTCTCTTTGCCCACCTATTGGCCATTCAGCTCTTTATCAGACTAATCGGGTGCCTTTGGCGGGCAAGGTGAAACAAATGCAACACATCTTTACATAATTAAACACAATCCTTATGTCATTAAACAAATGTAGCATGAGCAAAAGAAACACATCTTTACATAGTTAAAGTAATATTCTGCATCATAAACAAATGTAGCTCATCTTTGCCTAGTTAAGATAATATTTTATGACATATATCTTTTCAAAAGAGGAGGGACAATTACAATGATGTAAAGTATACAACTTATGGCTTCCTAAAGGATGAAATGAGGCATAATAAAATGTTAAAGGATTCATGGGCCCCAAACACCTATTCTCAGCCCTTAACCAGAAGTGGCTCAGAAGCTGCACCAAGGGAGCGCAGGAGAATGGCTTTAGAAAACAAAGGAAATCAGTTACAGAGTGGCCTTGTTTGTCTATCCTAAAGGGAAGTCCCTAGTTCTAGAACTTTGTGGCTTCTGACTAGTTAGCAGTGCTTTTTTTCTCCCTTAATATGTTCAATTTTACAAGAAATGTTCTAAATCGTGTTTCACCTAGGTTCACAAATTAAACAAGATAAAGGTCACTCAGGAGGTTTGGCTGGCTTTGTCTGCTCAGAGTTTCTTCAGGTCTGGCCTCCACGTTAATTTATTTCAACAAAGCATAGACTCTCCAGCTCAAATTGTTCTGTTTAAGTCAGTCTTTTCTGCTAGTTGTCCCAACCTCAGTGGAAAGAAGCATCTACGACCTGCATCAGTTCAGCCTAGGAATGGAGTTAGTACTTCTATCCTTGATTTCTCTGATTCTCAATGCAAGGCAAAAGATAATTCTTTTGGAACTATACTTAGAAGGATATATAGTAGAATTTTTCAGCTTAGTAACTGTTACGATGTTTTATTTTATCATAAACTATAGACTAAACCAGTCTGTACCAGGATTGTAATGAATAAGGGAAATGCCGGGGGAAAAACAATATTTTACAGAATGTCCAAAATCTATTCCTTTGAATGTTGTAGAAGATAATTATTAAAGCTAGACACATGGCATGTGCTCACAATCTTTCTTGCCTGGGAGGCTAAGACAAGGGGATTCCAAGTTCAAGACCTCTTTGGAAAATATAAAAAGACCCTATCTTAAATTTAAAGGAATGATAGTGGCAGTTAAATATTGTTAACATATTTTAGTGTTCCAACACCAAGATATTGTAAGGCTCATAAAACTATTCAGTTCATTCCCAAGAAATAACTTCTTTCCTGGAGGACAAAAATTCACTCCTTCGGTCCTAACACCCCTGATTAATCAGATGTTCTATGAATTATCATGGTCATCCTAATGAACTCATACTAAATTGAAACTATTGCAAATCGAAATCATGTTGAATATACATACTTATATTTTTAGCATTGTTGCTTGGCAACATTCTGCATGTTAGGGTACCACTGTTTCCATTTAATACTATGAAGTTGACTGGGAGGCATGGCTTACTGGGAGAAGATCATGCCATATCACACCAGCTCAGGGGAAAGTCATTAGCTAAAATGTGATGCACTGTTTCTACTAAATGGGGATAACTTTTATATTACCCTAAACTCAAAAACATGAAATTTGAATCATAACTCAAAAGTTTTCTGCAATCCTGGAATAGCAAGGTTTTGCTGTTATTCTTGATGCCATTGCTGTTTCTGAAAGAGAATCTCACTGTGTAACTATGGCTGGTTTGGCAATCACTATGTATGCCTGGCTGACCTCGACTCATCTCCCTCTGCCTCCCAAGCATTGAGATTAAAGTCATATATTCCAGGTCCATCCAGAAATTAGTTTTTAAAACATATTACTAGGCTGGAAAGAGAGAGAGAGAGAGAGAGAGAGAGAGAGAGAGAGAGAGAGAGAGAGAGAGAGAGAGAGAGAGAGAGAGAGAGAGACAGACAGAGAGAGAGAGAGAGAGAGAGAGAGAGAGAGAGAGAAAGGAAAGAAAGAGAGGAGGTGAGGCAAGATGAAGAGGAAATGAGAGAGAACTGAGGTGAGCTCATAAAACACTAAGGTGAAGACCTTAATAGGAGGGTTAGCACAAAGCTAGGACCTTGAAGACCTTTCTTTTTAGGTTCTGCAATGATGCGGTGTGAGTCTGGAAACTTGTCTGCTTCTGTCTTGTTCCTGGAAAGAAGGGGAACTATCTAGAGGGGAAAATAGATATGTCCCTAAAATGGAATATTATATACACAAGAAAATAAATATAGTAGAGCCACATGAATCAATCTGGGTGAACATCAAACTCGTAGTGCTCATTAAAAGCATTAAACCAAGGGGCTGGGGAGATGGCTCAATGAGGAAAGTATGTGTCATGGAATCCTGAGAATCTGTCTTCGGATCCTCAGCATCTATGTAAAAAGCCAGGTGTGGGGCACTAAAGCTCAGCAGTTAAGAGCACTTGCTGATCTTCCAGAAGACTGAGGTTTATCTCCCAGCCCCTACATGGTGACTCACAACAACCTAACACTGGTTTCAGGGGATCCATTGCCCTCATCTGGCTTCATCAGGTACTAGCCATGCGCATGGTGCATAGATATACGCACAGGAAAAGACTCATGTTCATAAAATTCAAAAATTAAAAAGCCAGGCATTGTGATGTGCAATTGCAATTTTAGCATTGGGTAGACAGAGACAGGAGGATCCCTTGCGTCTACTGGTCAACTAGCATAGCCATGCAATGTTCTCTGGGTTCACTGAGAGACCCTGTCTCAAAAAATGAAGTGGAGAGCAATAGATGAAGATACCTGATGTCAAATTCTATCCTCTATAAGCAGCTACAAACACACACCGCATACATGTATTCATATGAACACATATACATAAATGCATCAGACACATACATGCATACACATACACAGAGACACAAATTTTAAAAGAATAAATGGTAATTATTAGGAGAACACATGGGTATGATTAAATTTATTCAGAGTTATACAATCCTGGTAACATTGGGCTAGGCATCTTATTCTGGTTGGAATACATTATAACTCTTAAATGGAATTAGGACTTTAACATATCTGGGGTGAGGTGACATTATTTAACTCACAATGGCACAGGGCAGTTCCCCGCAACAGAGGGCTATCATCTCTGCAGATCAATATTGCTGCTGCTGAGAAAGTCTGGAGAAAGACAGTAATGAGGGGAAGGGAACGAGAGGCTGAGGGCATAGTTCAGTAGCAGAGTGCTTGTCTCGTATGCATGCACAAGGCTCTCAGTTTGAGTCCCAGCACAATAAAAAGTAGTGCAATGGTTCATGCACAACTCTGAATACTTTCCAAGAGTACAAGATTTACACACAAGACGTGCTTATTTATCATATTAATTTTTGCCTGTGTAATTATTTTTAGATACTAAAATTTAAAAAATGATGGGCATATGATTAAATTAGAAGATTAAAAAAATAGACTTCATATTTGGATGAATCCATTCATCCATTCCTTCATTTGAGGTTAAACTGAGGTTATGTTTAAATGTATTATTTAGGTCTCATTTCAGAGTAATGATGAGAAATAGATAATGTAGTTTGCCAGACATGCGCTGAGGGCTTCTTCTTTTGAGCAGATCAAAGATTTTCAGGATTCCAGCAGTTGAGATTCTCTAGTTCCGCCACATTCCTGAATTTTCAGCCTCATTACTGAAAAGGAAGAGAAGGCAAACTACTGGTACACGTGTATTTCACCGGAGGGCTCCTCTTCAAGGCCTGGAAGCAGCACAGTGCAATAAATCAGAGTGTGAGGTCTGGAGGCAGTCTCCCTGGAACTGAATCTTGCTTATGTCCTTTGCTGACTGGTCAAGTTAATCTCTCCAAGCCTCTGTTTTCATTAATGTAAAATGAGCCTATAAATTATACTTACTAGTAGAATTGTTCTAAATAATAAATGAGGTAGTAGTTGATATGCTAAATATTCAGTAGTATTCATCATCATCATTATCATCATCATCAACATTATCATCATTATTTCTTTCTTGTTTCCTTTGATGAGGTTCTTTGAGCCACATATGCACCTGTTTTTTATCCATCTCACTCTACAAACTATTATAAGACAGAAATAGAAACAAGAAACTATTTTCTTAGTTCCATGTATTAATGTGTGAACACATGAGACTCACAAAAATATGAAATTCATGGGACTAGAAGGTTGAAGCTTAAATACATTCTTCATATAGGTGAAGGCTGTGGACCACTTAAAGCAAGACTAAACATACAACAAGAAGCAAAGACAAAAAAAAATAAACACACACACACACACAATAACCCAGATGATAGCCTTGGAAAACTTCACCTAGACTCTGAATGGGTTATCAACTCCAGTGCTTCTATGAGTTAATATTCTAGATGATCTGGCCTTTAAATATTCAGAGGAGCTCCAGAAAATGACCATTCCTGTGCTTCAGGAATGGTAGAGAGAAAAGAGATGGGGAGGACAAAAGAAGTTCAGAAAGATTCTAATCATGAGGTTACTTCTAAGTGTCAAACTAACAGACATCATTTTCTGAACCTCAACAATACCTTGCCCCCTACAAAACTGCTGCACGGTATAGTGGTAAAGAGGATTATTGAGGCCTACCAAATCTACCAGCCTATCCAAAGGAATAGATCAGAATATTTTGTGTAGTAGTAATATAAATGAGAAATTAGAAGTTCAGTCTAGTTCCTGAACTTGTTTAACATCTCATATGATTGCTTTACTGCCTAAACAAAGATGGGATATTAACACTATAAACGGGAACTGAATACCAGACCCTCTCCATTTTCTTGACATTATTCAGTTCCTGCTAAGACTATAAGCAAGCAGAAGGGAGCAGCAAGTCTCGGGAGAAGCTGTTTCTTCTAGCACAATATAACTTTGTCAGTAATTCTTGCTGGTAGTCTTACACCCGGGATACCATATAGCATCAGTATCCTGGAAGCTCACAGAGAATCTCAGGTCTGCCCCAAATCAACTTTATCACAGATCCTTAGGGAAATCTTCCATAATCTAAAATGGCAAAAGTGTCACTGCAGAACTCTGGTTCTTAAGCTTGACTACACATTGGAATTATGTGGAAATCATAAACGTGTTCATGCTTGCGTGAGTGCACCTGAGGCAGCTGCACTATAATTTGTCTAGACTATAATCTGGGCATTGAGATTTGTACTTTTAAAAATCCACACAGGCTGTTGTTTTGTGCTTAAGCTTGAGAACCGTTTCTTTCCGTGACACACTATAGTTTGGATAAGTATACCTTAAAGGCTCCCATGTGGTGTTGGATCCTAGCCCACGGCAAAGTAGGGAGGCAGTAGACGTTGTGAAAGAAAGGTAGGTGACTTTCCTGCCACCACAATGTAATTTCTTCCACAATGCCGACAGGATCTGACATCTCACCACAGGCTCAAAAGCGATGGGCCAACCATTCATGGACCTAAAACTCTAAATTGTGAGCAAAAGAAAACTTTCTTTGGATGGGATCAATATGCTGCCGGCCATAGTTACTCAGCACTTTTCCCTTATCTCCATGAGATGAAAACAAAATACTAGGCCTGTGGCTGCCAGGAAAGGCGGGTATCTCAGAAAACCACTGCAGTCTAAAAAAATAGACTGTCCACAATCAAGTGAAACCTGGAGGTACTAGACATTAAAAATGCAAATGAAGCAGAGCTCAAATATTGAGTATGAGAGAGTGAAATAGAAAGAGGGGAAGATCCCTCTCTGTAGGGCTACAAACAAAAGAGAGAAGGAAGGATATAGAGAGTACCCCAGATGTAGTACATCAAAAATTATAATCTATGAGATGGGGTTTGGGGTCCACATAGTGAGGCAGTACTGAAGAACAGGTCTCTGTTACATTCCAGCTTCCTTGTAGTTGCCACTATTGGGAGCAATTATCTTAAATGGGTGTTCCCTTCTGACCTTACCGGCAGTGGATTGAAAGCTGCCACATTTTTCAATCTAGAAAAGCAGTTATTTCCATTATATGTTCTTCCACACTTAGTCATGGAGAGCAACAGGCCTAATGATGCATTTTTTGAATCTCCAAATCCAGCTGGCCTCTCCTCTTCACTGGTTCAGAGGGTAGTCAACCTGAGAGAGTCACTGTATGCTTAAGAAATCTACTATGAGTTGAACAGAAGTCTGCATTGTGGGAGTTGTAGTTTGCATTGAGAAAGGAAGTAGAATGCACATCTATTCAAAAGCTCAACCTTCAAGGAGTCAGTCTATGAATCAATATGAGGGCTGGGACAGATACACACACAAGGCAAGGGCTAGCAGGTTCATCAATTCCCTACTTACTAAATAGATTGCTTAGGTTTGGTCACATGTGGTTGTTTAATGACAAAAATTATCCATAATCTCTCACATCTGAATTTTTAGTTCCCAATCAGTGACCCTATTTGTTGGGACTAATGAGTCCTGGTCTTCAGCTGGATGTTGGGACCAATTGAGTCCTGGCTGGCAGCTGCTCTTCCCTGTCTAGAGCCTTCTAATTGAAGTTACTAGAAGCTGTGCCTAGCTTAGAGGATCAGAGGATGGGATTGTCACCTGTTGTCCATTGACTGCAGTGTATTTAAGCCTATATGGTGCTAATAAAGGGGGGCTTTGGTATCAGTGTTTGAAGGTCTGTGTGTCGGTCTGTCTCTGCATCCATGTTCTCAACCTCCAGCCCCTTGCTCGAAGCTTGTGAACTGGGGTCTAGCGCATAGAGTGCAGACCGGGCCGCGAAGCGTGGCACCTATTTGGGAATGCTTAGGAAGTCTGGCCTTGCTGGAGAAAGTCTATCTCTAGGGGAGGGTTGTGTCCTAAAGACTTGTGCCATTTTGATTTGTCCCTCTCTTCTTCCAGCTCCAGGCATTATCACCATGGACTCTTATCACCCTGGAACCATAAAATCAAATAAGCTCTTTCTTCTGTAAGTTGCTTTTGTTATGGTGTTTTCTCACTGTAATAGAAAAGTAACTAATACAGAGACACTTCTAGGAAATGCTTGGACATTTCCTACACTAATGACAGAGCACAGTAAATACAAGCAACCACTCACATGCTTCCCAAGCTAGTGGGAAGGGACCACAGACACCTTCTTTAGTCACTTGTGTCCTTGTGTTGTCACAAAGCTCATTGGTATGAGAGCCACCCTGTAGTGGTTCTTGTGTTAGCTAGTACCAGCTGGTAAACCTGCTGGGTTCTCAGCACCTGAAAGCATCCTCTGGCTTGACCTATTTGATGAGAAATAACATATTGCTCCTCTAACTAGAAAACTCCAAAATTAGAATGCTAAGACAAAGACAAATAGGACAAACACTCCAATCTCTTAAGCAAGGAGAATCAATTTCTTCATTGTTGAATAATGTTCATTGTGCTGGAGGCTGTGATGCAGGTATCTGAGGTGGGAAAAGATGTTAATCTTACCCAGCTCTGCCAGGCAAGATGCACCACACACTTAGCATTAGTGACACAATTGCTTGGGTGGAAATCAAGCACTCTTTAATATGATTTGAAATCAACTCCACAATATCAAATATATGTCTGGTACAGTAAGCTTTATCAATAACTGATGTATTCAGGGGTTATAGGTCCAAGGGGGAAATTTACTACTGATAGTTTAGTAGATTGACATATAAAATTACCTTCTAAATATCTATGTTTATACTCATAAACAGAGCTACTTTTAGCCTTATCAGAGAAGTATCTTTTTGCTGTGGATGGAAGTGAAGGCAGAGATTTGTGGCTGCCCAAAATGCTGAGAATAAGTGACAAGCAAGGACCCAAGTCCTAAATGAGATATTTATACCACCCTCTCTAAAGAAAAGCTGCAGAATCGTGGGAAGAATGAATGCAAGAGGTGGAGTAGAGGGAGAAGACAGTAAAATCCATCCTCTGGGAATGACACACCATTGCAAAATCATGAACTCTCAAGAGCTGTGGTTATTTTCAGTGGCCTTGCACAAGACTGCCTCTGTTAATAATCAGTCATGAATTAGGAAGGAGCTTAAGAGGCCCCACACATTCCTGCTTAACTATAGGCTACCGACAGATTCTTGAAGATGGGAGAGCCTTTGTTTTTAGTTTCCATGCACAGGTTAATCTATCAGTTTCCAGTGGACCTCCAAGTCCATGGTCACACGGATGGCCTTGGTTAAATTCAATGAGTCACAAAACAAAACAAACAGGCATTTGAAAAGAGGTTTGTTGGGAAGGCACTATAGATAGGACTGAAAGGAAAGTAAGAGAGAGAGGGAGAGCAATAATCTGTATGCACACTGTATGTGTATGAAGTTGTCAAAGAACAAATTTAATTACCTTTTTAAAGGGGAAACACAAAAATTTAGAAATCAAGCTAAGTTTTCCAAGAGCTATCAAAGCAGATGAGATGCTGGCATAGAATATACTAGATCGAATGGAATAAAGAATGTCAAAAGAAAAGAAAAGAAAAGAAAAGAAAGAAAAGAAAAGAAAAGAAAAGAGACTATTAGGTATTGATGACAAGATTGAGTAATTATTACATTCAGATTGTAATAAAGAAAAATGAATCTGATGATCACCACATAAAAGATCCCTGTGATGTGACTTAAAGACCATGAGTAGAAAAAGGTACCAAATTTCAGACTGATGATGATGTAAAAAACTATTTGGTGAAAATACAGCAGAACTTTCTTGAAATCTAGGGAAATATATATATATATATATATATATATATATATATATGAGGGTAGCTTTTAGAAACACAAATAAATGTGATCAGAAAAAAACTCTATACACTTTATAGTTCAACTACCAAAAGTACAAAACAAAGACAGGATATTAAAAGCTGTAAGAGAACAGGCTGTAAGAGAAAACTGTCAAAGTTACTTATGAAGGCAAATACAGCAAAATTCCTAATGAAATCCTAAAGGTCAGGAGAATGAAGAAAGATGTACTTCAAGTGCTAAAATGAAAAGAACCCTCAGTCTATAAACCCCCAGCATACATCTCTTAATATAAACCTTCCCTCTTTTTAAGTTGATTACTTCAAGTATCTCATAACAGTAAATTGTGAAGCTGATTTACACATCTACTATTGTCAAAAGTTTCAGTTTGGTCATTGTGAGTACTTGCTCAAAGGAATCCCACTCATCTCTAGCTAAAAAAAAATTAATAATATGGGTATCTGTGGACCCTGCCCACCTAAATAGCATCAGATCATGATGTCACACTGTAAGCTATTTCTCCCCATAAATGTATTGGTCTAATAACAAGATTGTGTGTATTTACCTGAAGACATGGCACCACCATCACCTTCTAGCAAATTGGCACAGACTTGTATTGAGTTAGGAGTTTCAAATGAGCTTATTTTCTTTAATCATTTTTCTTCCTCATTTTTGATAAACGCACAACAGATATAAACTTTGGTTTAGAAATAATCCCACATTTCAATGTTTAATTGAGGATAGAAATATTTGAATCTGAACATTTCTTCTATCTCATAAAATGCCCTAATAATACTACTACTTGTGATGGTCTTGAGGTGGCCTATGATGAGATATCCAGGTTCTTCATCTCAAACACATGCTTTCAAGTTTAAGAAATGGTAGTTTTCATGCTAAGAGGTAGAAAAGTGACCATGTTTGTAGTAGAAGGCCACTTGTTTGTTCCCAGCTGCTCATCCCCGAAATAATCACACAGAAATCATATTATTTGCAATACTGTTTGGCCAATAGCTTAAGCATATTTCTGGCTAACTCATATCTTAAATTAACCCATCTCCATTAATCTGTGTATCGCTATGAGGCTGTGGCTTACTGGGAAAAATTCCAATGTCTGTCTCCGGCTGGGCTACATGGCTTCTCCCTGACTCCACCTTCTTTCTCCCAGCATTCAGTCTAGTTTTCCACACCTACCTCTATTCTGCCCTGCCAGGCCTAAGACAAATTCTTTATTAATCAATGGTAATCACAGCATACAGAGAGGAATCCCATATCACATATTCTTCCATGTTCTTTCGCTGTGACTTTGTGTCATGAGCATGCTGTGTCAGAAACAAATATAAACATGTTTGTTTCTTCCATAATGCCAGAATTTATGGAATAACAATAAATTCACAAGGAATGGCAATTTTAATGGCAGCATTTGCCAGATAGCCACTCCACTTTGATAGCCTGGCCAAAGAAAGCACAAATTCTTTTATGGTAATCTTAATCACTGATAGTCTTGGAGTACGTGTCTTAATGTGTGTGTGTGTGTGTGTGTGTGTGTGTGTGTGTGTGTGTTGCAGAGTGACTACAAAGGGTTAAAGAGACAAAGACTTTAAAGAATTTGGAGTAGCAAAAACTGGGAAACCAATAAGGACATGAGAGTGGCTTTGTAGGTAAGATAATGAACTCAAAGGGAAGCAAAGGAGAAGCTGCTGTTGTGGCGCACACATTTGAGAAGGAAGCTGAAGAGTTGAGTACAGCTTTAGAGGCAAAGAGGCAAGATGAGAGCTAGATGAAGAAATAGATGGATGGGTGGAGAACAGGCTCAAATGGGAGAACATGAGCCTAGACAGCAGTTGAGTAGGCTACATCAACAACTAAAACAGAGCCAAGCTAAAGCCCCAGAAATAGCAGGACGCTCTCTATCTATGAGCCCTTGACACATACACCACCATATCCTTAGATGACAGGTAGGAGGCATTGCCATCACAGTCTTAGATGTCTTCCTGTTTACAAGATTCAAGTAAAGGAGTTAGACCCTTCCCTCAGTCTGGTATGTTCAGCAAGTTTTTGGAACTGCTTTCTCTAATGTGATTTTAATATACTCATGTGCTCTCGCAGTCTCAGTTTACCCAAGTAAATTTCTAGGGAAGCACTTTTTGTTCTCACAGGAACAAGTCTTTGGTCAGTCTGTGACACATGGTATAATGCCAGGCAATGGTGCTGTTTACATATCTATGCAAGCACACAGTCACTCTCTATCCTCAAAATGGAGTCAAGTATTGTAGAATATTAGTTGAAGATGTGTGTTGCTTTCATTTATGCTGTGGAATATTTGTTTAGTGGTGTAAAGATATGTTGTAGTCTTTTTTAAAAATTGTTTTTATTGAGCTATGTATTTTTATCCACTCCCCTCCTTCCATGTGTTGTGTTCTTTTATGTTGCATTTGTTTAACTCTGTGAGGCTGTGCTACTTTGCCTACCCAAAACACCTGATAGGTCTAATAAAGAGCTGAGTGACCAAGAGCTAGCAGAAGAGGGATAGGTGGGACTGCCTGGCAGAAAGAATAAATAGAAGGAGAAAAAAAAAAGAGAAGAAGGCAGAGTGAGAAAAGGAAGAGGAAGCTGCCAGGGGTCAGTCACCCAGCCCAACAGCCAGACACAGAAAAAGAAGGAAAGAAAAGACATACAGAAATAGAAAAAGGGAAAAGCCCGGAGGCAAAAGGTAGGTGGGATAATTTAAGAAAAACTGGCTAGAAATAAGCCAAGCAAAGGCCGAGCATTCATAAGTAATAATAAGTCTCCGTGGGACTATTTGGGAGCTGGGGGGTGGACCCCCAAAGAGTAAAGAGTCCAAGAGTAAAAATAGTCACCTACAGTCAAGAGGTGCTTAAATGAAGTCTCTTGGGGCAAGGTTCAGCCTGAAAAAGGGTCACTGTTTTACACAAGGTAGTGTAATTTAAAACAGAGCACTCCCTGATCTTAACAGTAAGCCTTGCTACATGCTATGATTCACTAGTACATTCTTTAAAGAACTAGTAATGTCAGGAATGTAGTATCCTGATTATTTAAAACCAAAAGCCCTTGGAGATCAGAAGATTCTCAAGGAAACTTACTCTGAACTTCGTTTTTGTCTGAAGACTTGCTAAAGAGTTATTAGCAATTACTTTTCATCTCTTCCCTGAAGGAAAGTAGAAAGAATCGACACCTGGATAGACTTTGTCTCACAGTAATGTCTGTCTCTCTAGGCTCTTCCAAATTAGAAAGGGAGTCATTTACAAGGTAATTTCTGTCTCCTGGGTTCATTCATCTCCCCCTAGACCATCTAGTACTCCTCAAAATGACATTCCCACATATCCCTCTTTGCTACGAAGAAGCATCCGAACCTCACTGGGTTACTGAGTAATCATTTGCCTGTGGTTTTCCCTATGCACATTAAAGTTAAATACATCTGTGTGTCTTTTCTCCCCGTTGTTTCAGCAGACTCTATTACTGGGCCCTCAGAGAGAAAGTTTAAACATCCTCCAGCTCCTTTCCTGGAATGTTCCATTGAGCACATTACAGATATCAGTGGAATAGTCGTACATGCCACAGACGCAAAGAGTCAGTCAGAAAAGACAGGGGATTACTACCAGGGATCAAAATAAATGCTTAGGCGCCTTTCTCTTCAGGGGGCCAGGTACTTGCATATATAAGCATGGAGAGCAACAAAGGGTTTGACCATGTAGGATGCAGGGTGTTCTAGTAGATGAGTTAGTTTCTGGAAGGGAAATCCCATACCTAGGTCATCCATACCTAGGTCACGCCTACCTAACTGCAATGCCCAAGGGCACATCCTTTATTGCATCAAAATACTGGGTTCTTACCTACAAGTTGGAAAGATAAATCAAGCTAATTTCTAACATGCTGTCTGCCACATATAACAATGAGGGGGTCCATTTTTGCCGTTGTTCTATGCTCTTTGACTGGACTACAAATGAAAACTGACATAAACCAGATTAACAACAACAACCAAAAAGTTTAATCACATATATTTTCAAGGGAGTCCCGTACACTGAACTCCCTGAAGTCACGGCCTAAAGTCAACCTTTCCCCTTTTCAGTTGCCATGGCAGAGATTCTGTCACAACGATACAAGGCCTGTCTAATACACAATATGATCATATATATCCATACATTCACCATACATTTCCTCCCTGCCTTCTAGAGCTTGTAATTCTATATCTCCAGAAGTCTTAAGCCCCATTTCTTTCTGTAGCTCAAAATGCTCTATGAGAATCAGTCCCCAGTCACTGTGTATGTGTTGGGGCGCTGGGCTGCTGGGAATTCATGTAAATTGTCCTCTGACCTGTGCAATACACAATACATGCCCTTCGCTGTCGTGTATATGTGCACATAGGCACACATTAAATATAAACATATAACTGTAAAAAAAAATTGAAACAAAGTTTAAAATCTCCTATGAGAATGAAGTCTAACTTTGAGGTATGAATCCCTCTAAAAATAAAAATAAAAAATAAAAAGCCTTTAAGTTACATACTTCCAACACATAATAGCAAAGGATGCGTTTCTGTTCCAAAAAAAGAGTTAGCATGGGGCCCAAGCAAGACTGATAGGGAAACTTCTAAATGCTATGGTGCCACGTCTGAGATACGAGGCGTGCATGGTGTGATGAGAACTCCTACAGGCTTGGACAGCGCTTACAGCCCTGCTATTTGCGGCCCACATGCTTCCCTGTTGGGTGAGCTCTGTTTCTTATCACAGCGTTTCTCCATCAGCTGAACTGCATTCCTGGTGTTTCCAGCACACTGGAATCTCCACTAAATCTTGGGCTGCGCCTTCATAGCTCCGTTCATTATCCAGTGGTTTATCAGTGTAAGAACCAGCAGTAACCGTGTGACCCGAGAACTTATGAGAAATGCAGGGTCCATGTATCATCCCTGGTGTTGGATAAAGCACTGCAGGTGATTTTCATGTACTTTTAAGTTTAAGACATGCTGGCTAGCTGGTTAAGAGTTCATATCAAGGTGGAAAATTGGCCAAGTTCCGCCACATTTTTTCTATGTGACTTTATGTCATGAGCTTGCCGTGTCAGAAACAAACGTCGAACACAAACATGTTTTTGTCTTTTGAAGATGCCAGAATTGATTTGACTAACAATAAATTCACAAGGTACAGCAGTTTCAATGGTAGTCTTTTTGCCATCATCCCACTTTTTTTTTCATCCCACTTTTTTTGATAGTCCTGGCCAATGCAAGCAGATTCTTTGATGCCAATCTTAATCACTGACACTAGCTCCCAGATCACGCATTATACATCACACAGTAAATACATCCTCTGCCTGTTTCTCTGTCCGTGTCTGTCTCTGTTCATCTGTCTCCCCCCACCTCTCCTAAAATCTACTCTCAGGCTCTTCCTCAGGAAGTTTCCAGAACCTCCCTAATTCATGCTATCAGCTGAGGACCAGTCATTCAAGACGTGAGCCTTTTATATTTAAACTCTGATGCTTTGTTATACAGATGATATCTCTCAAGTGATGAAGGTGATCAAGCACTTGTTTGTGAAACAGATATCTTTATTAATGAAAATGTACTTAATAGGTAGAAATTTATTTTTATTAGCACATATTAATTGAATATATCAATGGGATGGAAACTTTTTTTTACCAAACAGCAGCTTTTTGCAGTTACTCCTGTGTCAAAATCAATATGCCAAAGGAAAATGTTGGGGGACTGTTGTGCTTTATTCCTCTGTGTAACTAAGGAGTCAAGCATGTTAAAAATCATGAAGACATACAGACATGTTTATAGATCAAGAATATAAAAATGCAATCCAAGCATGGTATGAGGTCTCTATTAATCCCAGTACTGGGCAAGGGGAGGCAGGAAAATTGTAGCGGCTTATAATGAACTCAGTCAGAGATTGTAATAATTTATATAGCTTTAATTGGGAAATAGACTTACAGAACCAGAAGTTCCAGCGAAGAACAGGAAAGCAGAAGGGGAGGCGGGGAGCACGTCTGCAATCTTTATAAGTAAAAAATATCCTCGGGGGACCCCGCCCCCTGCAAGCAAGGTGATTGGCTGAGTCTCCCCTACAGAAAATCGGGAGTTTGAGGTGATCCTTAGCTATATGGTGAGTTTGAGTACAGCCTGGGCTACATGAGTTCCTGCCTCAAAAATAGAAGATATAAAAATGTATTTATCAATGGAAACTAATGTCTAATAATTTGGTAGGTATTTGTTTTTCACTAGCTCTTGAAAGAGACTATTTTGGAATCTTTGGAATTTCCCGAGGGATTGCAGGGTCTCTCTACAATTGGCTGTGGACCCATAGACTATGCTTCTCAGGATGGGCATTAAACATGCTAGAAAAAAAATCAGCCATGCGAAGGGACGACTGGGGCTTTGCACCAGGCGCTACTTGCCTGACCTCTGGGAAGGAAAAAGACGCTGGGGATTGAGTTTCAATCATATAGCCCAAGATTAATCAATCACACCTGTACAACATAGTCCTTATAAAAACTCTTGACACCAGGAGGAGTTTCCTGGTGGCTAGTCACGTGGCTTCACTGGAAGAGTGATGTGGCGTGCCCTCGTGGGGGGAGGGGGAGGTCGCTGGAGTGGTATGTTTAGCCCCGTGGGGACCCCATCATTTGATTTGTAGTGATCATAAGTCTAGTGCTTTCGTGACCTTTGTGCTTCGCGGAGGCGTTTCAGCACATTACCAAGCCAGAGAAAGTAATAGGAACTCCTGAATGTGTAATGGGAGTGAGCGTGATAGGTCCGGACGCCTCTTGGTGAGCACAAAACCGATGACTACAGCCTGAGGATAAAACGAGTGAGGAGAGATTTCTTACTCACAGCTACTAAGGAGTGCACTGGAGGTAATATTCAAATCAGTGGTGCCCTCTGGCCGAAGAAAGAATGGCACTTTTATTGGGAAATGTATTCATATTCATATAGGAAAACACGTTAAATGTAGAGGGGATACATTCCTGCGCATACTCACACACCTGGGTAAATAATTTAATATTATACCTTTAAGAGAATGAGTCAGTGTGATGTGGCAATGTTAGCCAGTTTTTGCTAGTTTTTTTTTTTTGAAGTCCTTTAAGAAGGACAGCAAGAAATGAGTTTGAAGTCATACTAACATTCTTTTAGAGGCAGCAGTATTTCCTGTACACAGAGGAACAGACTTTTAAAAGTGCCTGCCTATTACCAGTCTTAGTCCAGAGGCCTGACCCTAAAAGCCCCAGTAAATCAGGGCCAATCACTCAACCAAATAAAAGCTGAAAATACCAATGGACAAAAACAGGAAAGGAACTTCAATTAATATAGCAATAATACCAGGAAAACAAGAGGACAGATGGCCTTCGCCCTGTGTTTGGAGGTACTGACAGGAGCTTCTAGACAGTGTAGGGAGGGGGCAGACATGGACCTGGGATGCATAGCTCATCCTGGTCACACTGTAGTCTGGATGATCACTGTCTTTGGATCTGTCAGTTGGGTTGGCATCCTTTGTGAGTAGAAAACCATTGCTTCCTGTGTAGTAGGCCCCACCATTGTCACAAGATATTCCACCGTCAGACCTATTGCTCCTGAAAGCCAAGGGAAATGACTCAGAGAAGAGGAGGCAGGTGCAAAATAGAGGAAGAGATGCCAAGTTTTGATCCTAAATTTAGTTACCCACTGGGCATTTGCATGGCAAAGCGAAGACTCAGGATTTCTTCCAAATTTCTGTAAGTTCGTGTTATATGCCGCGTAGTTGACAGTTGTTCATCAGAATTGCATGTGTACTGGAGAAGGTCACATTTGTATGTGACTTTTTTAGTCAGGACCTTTTTTTTTTTTTTGATGAGAGAGTGCTTTTAATCTGTGGTGCCTGCATTAACTCAGATTGTTAACATCAGAATTGTCTTATGGTATTGTAGAAACTAAACCAGCTATAGCTTCAATGGGAGAAAGAAGAGAATGAACCTACACAGAACACAGTTTATGAGTCCATAGACAAGAATTGCTGAGGCTGGAGAGATTGCTCGGCAATTAAGAACTCTCGTTGCTCTTGCACAGAATCCAGTTTCACTTCCTAGTACCCACATCCATCCTTGATTCCAGTTCTAGAGATTTCAGCTCCCACATCTGGTCTGAGGGCAACAGGAACACACCAGGCATGTTCAAAACAAACAAACAAACAAAAAAACACTCATACAAACTATTTTAGTTAGGGTTTCTATTGTTGTGAAAAAACACCATGACCATGGCAGCCTTCATAAAAGTTTTCCTTTAATGTTTTCATTTAATTGAAACCTCTGAAATTGCATTTCGGAGGTTTAGCTCATTATTATCATGGCGAGAAGCATGAAGCATGGCAGCATGCAGGCAGACATGGTGCTGGAGAAGGAGCTGGGAGCTCCCCATCTGGATCCACAGGCAGCAGGAAGTGAACTGTCTACCACACTGGGTGCATCTTGAGCATATGAGACTTCAAAGCCTGTCCCTACAATGACACACTTCCTCCAACATGGCCACATCTTCTCCAGTAAGTGTCACTCCCTTTGGGGGCCATTTTCATTCAAACCACCACATAAACAAATTAAACATAAAAGGAAAAATTTTAAAGAATGCTCTTTGTGGTGGTTATCTATAGCTTTCGAAGTTGTGAAATAGCTTTTCCTAATTCCATATAGGATAATCGGTCAGAATAAACGATAGTTTCCCTTGAAACTCCAAGTTTTCTCAATATACTAGCTTACATAAGAAAGAAATGGAAACTGAGAGGGTTTTAAATCCACCCCCCCTCCATATCTAAGGAGAACCTACATAGAAATAGTACCAGCTAACCAGTAAACAACATGCAAGTTCAAAACTTAAATATTCAGACAAGCTGAACTTGGTCTTCTACTGACCCTTATCCTATGAGCACCAAGCCTCCCAACTGGGAAATGTCTTCAGATGTGCAACTCGGCACCTCATGCACCCTGTGGACCTTAATAATCATGAAATTAGTAAATAACCAAAACTCTCCTATTTGTTTCCTCAAGGCTGGCTTCTCATCCATAATAAAACATGAACATCTCATCCACAAAGTAGTATTTCTCTATCTTCCAAGTCTCTCCACTGACCTGCTCTGCTTTCTGTATTTGGGGTTTGTTATTTCCCTTTATGCCTCTGAATTTTGTTTGCATTGTTGTTCTGTATTGCATTTAGTTGTTGCTTTGGGCGTGAAACTAAAAGTTCCTGTCTTGCAAGTCATGTGAGGACTAGCCAAAGGCAGCATCTCTCATGTGACCTCAAATCCCATGCTAATGTAACATGCTAGACACCCAAATGTTTACCAAAATGAAAAAGTTACTTGGGTATTCCAGCATTGTATGCAAATTTTCCTTTAGATAAATATAAGGTACTCGTAAATCAATTTAGGATAATTTTGAAGGTAGTCTCTCAGCAGTGGCTCTCTGAGGCTGATCTCACATCTCCTGAGAAATTCTGGAGATCCAAATTTTCAAGCCCCCTTTCCCCCACTCCAGACTTTTAGACCAGAAACAGTGGGATATATTTCAATAGGCTGTTCTATAGATTTTTAATTTTTGTAGAATCTGAGATCCAGATGGTCAGCAGAAGCCAGTATGCATAAAGAAATGCGAGTGCTCTCTGCCTCTGTCTCTGGCCATGACCTGGTTATACAGCTTTGCAGGCAGAATCTCCAGAGTTTTGAAGACAAGCATTAACAGAGTCATACTGTTCACGACAGTCACTTCTTTACCCATACCATACTGTTCCTCATGTAGGAAAAGAACTATACAAATCCAATGGGAAGTTGAGAAATTCCAACATTCATCCTAACTCACTAACACATCTTCATCTGCTTGTGAAGAAACTTTCCAATAGGACCAGCTGTACAAATCCGTTGCTGCATCTTCTAAATGCTTAAACGTTTGCTTCCAGAGTGCTTGGCCCATGAAAATCGGGGGCAACGAGCTTTCAACAGACTTGTTTGCCTAAATTTTTAGCCACAGTTCAGAGAACCTCCTGTTACATGCCGTTCTATATCATTAACATCTCACTCCCCTTGCTAGTGTGACTCATATTTTGGCATCTGTTCCTTTTGGCAAGCGATGAGACTTTTAGTCATAGTGCAAAGCATGCAATTCTCTCTCATTTGATTCATTTAAACTTCTTTTCTCTTCCAAATCTCCCTAAAGATTGCTGCCAGAGGTGCTGACTCCTCTCAGATGCTCATCTTCCAAGTGTCTTCTGAATGGGGGCGGAGAGGATGTTTTCCCTTGACAGGATATCTGCCAGTATTATGGAATCTGGAAGCGAATGCAGACAAATACCTTCGAAACGAGGCTCTGTAATTATGCATGTCTGATGAAAATGACAGCCTGCAGGTGGCACATCGCTTTGGAGGTGTGATCACAAACACCAGCCTCCTTGGGAGATGAGGTAAAGGCAGTTAGTGCTTAAATTGGTTTATCTTTAATTTGCATTTGATGTTGGCCCACCAGGTGGGAACAAGTTGATGAGTTGAGAATCTCTATTTTGCAGAAGAACTGCTCTCCCTTCAACACATCTGGAGACGTGGCATGCCTATGAACTCTGCCTAGTTCACACAAGAGATTCTGATGCATAAGAGACTCCTAAGTGTAGAAGGCCGTGCTTTGAATTTGGGATCTGCTGTTTCCAGTAATGATGCTTCTATAAGCATTGTCTTTTGCATTGGCAAATGCTTCAATGTGTGTAGAAAGTACTTCATTTGAACATTAGGCATATTCTATAAATTTATTCCCTATTTTGTTAACTGTTTTTGTTAAGATTTTCATGGCATCAAAGGCAATTTTATATCACTAAACCTAACATTTTAGTCAGTGTTTTGAACTTAGCTGCATATTCGAATCACTAAAGACTCTTAAAAAAAACCAAATAAACAAAAACAAAAAACCTCAGTGTACCTGACATCAAGCCTGATGATCTGGGTTTGATTTTCAAACATGGTGGAGGGAGAAAACTGAGTCCTGTGGGTTGTCCTCTGACCTTCACTTGCATGATGTGTCCTACCCCCTACACACACACACACTTAAAAAGATAAATGTAATAAAAAGAAATCCCAATGATCAGAAAATGATTCCCTTAAAACATGGAAAGACTTTCTCTGATGTTATCAAATGGGTGAGACTGATATATGTTACAGGAAGAAAAACTCAAGCGCTAGAGTCCAAAGAACACTCAGAGTCCAGAGAAACTGTTTCAGACTCTTGTCTGCTCTATGGGCCCATTTACTTCTCTTGGAATCTTTTACACTTCCTCAAAAAATGCCTACATCATCCACTTCCTTATAAACAAAACATAGGGGAAGTGCAGACGTAGATTGGTAGTTAAGAGCAAACAGTACTCTTCCAGAGGATCCATTTTGGGTCCCAACACCCATGTCAGGAGGCTCCCAAATAATTATCTGTTAGTCCGGTTTCAGGGGATCTGCCACTGCTGGCTTCCAGGGTACTTGCATTCACATGTAGGTATTTATGTAGAAACCCCCATACACGTTTGAAAAATAAAATGAATATTTTTAAAAAGGAAACATCTATATTTCTGAATCTCATTTGGTTATTAGATACTGATTTTTTTTTCCTGTGACATCTTCACGTACAGAAAACTTAAATGTCTGCCATTTCTTTCCTCTTCCTCTGTCAAGCTGCATCGGGTAGTGGAAAAACAAGACAAAACCAAACCAAACAAAAAGTACCCGCAGGTAATTTCTGACTTGCCTGCAAGGTGAAGAAGCAGTGGTTTGAAACAGTGCTCCTCACATTTGGGTGCAGACTAGCAATCCCCCTTAGGCGCAGTGTAATCTTTAAAAAATAGCACATGATATTAGCCACACAAGTGACCTGAGACTCCTCAGGGTATGGCTCAGTTATGGACAGTGTATAGCCTCCCTGGGTAAGTCCAGACCCACCTGAGAACTAGTCCTCTCACAGGTGGAAGAGAGGCTAATAGAGGAAGAAAAGAGGATATAGGAAGACATCACTAATAATTTTGTACACTTGATCAACTGCTCAAATTCGGTTCTTATAAATGATTGTTTTTCAAGTCCTGGAACAAGTCCAGTGAATCCAAACAGCTTGTTCCCTGGTTTGACATTATGTTGAGGTATAAAGTATCCCCTGAAGAGGCTGAATTCTTCCTCTTATTTTATGTATTGAAGGTGAAGGTCACCCTTATTCAGAAAACCCCAGATCAGCATTTTCCCCCACCTGCCTCCGGGCTCTATTTTTAAAATTCCTATTACGAGACCCGCTTTACCCAGGGAGAATCATGCCTTAACTTCAGCTGTGTATTAAAAATCACAGGAAGAGATTTCAAATCTTTACTGCTCGGGTCTCACTCCAGGTTAATGAATGCAGAGTCCGGGAGAGATGAGGGAGGGGTGGAGTTCATACTAAGAGTGTGTGTGTGTGTGTGTGTGTGTGTGTGTGTGTGTGTGTGTGTGAGCGCGCACATGCCTCCTGTATGGTAAGTGAAAGCTTTGCCTTGAGTTCCCACCACCAGTCCCAGTGTGTTTTTAAACTGGAAAATGTATTCAGATAATTTCAGATTTTCACGCAGCAGCTTTGATGTGCATTTCTCTAAAGGATATCCAACGCTTTTTTCACGTGCTTCTTTGTTGGCCATATATCCTCTCTGGGGAGATATTTGTTTGAGTCTTTTGCCCATATTCTAAAACATTCTTTGTAGTTTTCCTGTTGAGCTTGAGAGTTCTGTCGAGCTTTGTAAGACACTGTGTTGGTTATCATTGTCACCTTGACAGGGTCTAGAATTACCATGGAAACAAGCTTCTGAGCATGTGTGTGGAGGTTTTTCTACATTAGGTTAACTGAGGTGGACACAGCTGCCTGAGATGTAGGATCTGCCCTTCTCTGAGCTGAGATTTCATATTGCATAACCTATAAGGGGAAAAGGTAGCTGAGCAGGACACTCATCTTGTTCTCTCTCCAAGCACAAACATTAGTCTCTGCTTCCTGCCTATGGGAACGATGTGACCAGATGCCTTCTGCCCTGTTCCCATGTTTTCCCCCACTGATGGACAATATCCCTGACATTGTGACCCTAAAACAAAAAGCATCAAAGAAAATCAAAACCTGCCTTTCTAAAACTGTTTCTTAGCAGGTATTTTTGTCATTGCAATGAAAAAATTGGTACAAACGGACTCTCTGAATGTGGCTGACGGTGGAGGCTGACGGAGAAACCAAGGACAATGACACTGGGTTTTGATTCTACTGCATGGACGGGCTTTGTGGGAGCCTAGTCTGTTTGGATGCTCACCTTCCTGGACCTGGGGGGAGCAGGGAGGACCTTGGACATCCCATAGGGTAGGGAACCCTGACTGCTTGTCGGACTGGAGAGGGAGGGGAAGAGGAAGTGGTGGGGAGGAAAGGGAAGAGGGAAGAGGGGAGGAGGTGGAAATTTTCAATAAAAAATAAAATAATAATAAACTGGTACAAATACGTTTTCGCACACTATAGCTTGTCTTTTCACCCTTTGTACACAGGCGTCCATAGAACAAAAGTTTTCAGTCTTGATGAAGTTCCGCTTACTGGTATTTCTTCTAATGAATAATGCTTTTTGTACAAAGTCAAAGAATTCAGCCTCTGTTCCTGAAGCTTCCCCACATCCTACACACACAAACTGTGTTTTCCTTTCAGTAGGTGGCTCAGTAGCAGTAGTAATTGGATTTCGTGAGTTATAAAGATTTTTTTTTGAAAAGAATAAAAGACAGGAAGTTGGTGGGGGGGGAGCAGGAGTGGATAGGATCAAAATGCATTCTATACATGTATGAACTTCTCAGAGAATAAGTATGCCACAAGCTTTATAGTTTTACATTTTACTTTTTTGATAAAATGATGTACTTTTGGAATTAGTCACCTGGCTTCAGTTTAGATGATCTAAGTTTTGTTGAGATCCAACGTACCGCAAAGAGTAGCCAGGAGAACAGGAGGCTTCTCGCCATCAGGCCCCATCACAGGATTGACATCGACTGCAACCATGTCACAGAGCTCTACAGCCTGTTTGCTCTGGTGCCTGGTGCTTGTTGGTTTGGACATGCACCATGAACTCAGACTCGGGGATCACAGGGCATTTTGGTTTTGTTTTGTTTTTCGGCCAGAGGTTGGGTGTGGAGGTTGCAGACTCATTTCAGCACTTTTGTCTTTTTTTTAGAAGCAGAACATTCCTTCATTTTCAGTGTGTCATCTTCATAGCAAGGCACATTTTTCATTTGAGCATATCTATTTTGAGTAAAGTTTTTATGAGTCAGAGAATACATCTATTGCCTTTATTTCTCTTTCTTTCTTTCTTCCTTTCTTTCTATGTCTGTGGATGTCGCTAATTGGCATTTTAAAATTTATTTTTTTATTTTATGTGAATGAACGCTTTAGTCACATGCATTTATATGTACTATGCACATGACTGGTGCCTAAGGAGGTCAGAAGAAGAATAAGATCCCATGTAACTGAAGTTACAGATGGCTGTGAGCTACCATGTGGGTTCTGGGAACTGAACTTGGATCCTCTACAATAGCAACAGATGTTCTTAACCACTAAGTCATCTCTCCAGCTCTGCAACAGTATTTTTAAAAGCTCCCCATAGCTGGTAAGATGACTCACTAGGTAAAGATACTTGCCACCAAACATGGCAACTTGAGTTCAGTCCCTGTGACCCACACAGTGGAAGGAAAGAACCAACTCCTGCAAACTGCCCTCTGACCTGTGGGCATGCATTATGGTGCACCCATGTGTGCACGTGTATGCACATACACACTCACATGCCATGATTGAAATAAATAAATAATAAACATGGATTCTATTTGTAAATAAAATAAAAGCTCTCAAAGTCATTTGTGTAGCCAAGCCTGAAGACCTGTGGAGCTGTGTGATGCTTTCTCATGAGAAAGACTAGATAAATATAGTTCTTAGATATGATAGTAAGTTGGGTATAAAATTTTGGATTTACAAAGATAGGATAGATTATGGAGTATTTTCTTTAAATTTACCAGACACATATGAATTGGAATTCAGTATATTGTGAATGTAATATTTACTTGATAATTGTTCTTATTGTATACAGTCTTACTATGTTAAAGTCAAAACTTCATTTTTTAGAAAGGAAAAAAGGGGAAATGTTGGGGAATATTATTTTCAGGTGTGGGACTTTTGTTTCTGCTGCATTTATTTGACTCTGTGAAGCTGTGTTACTGTGCCTGTCTAAAACACCTGATGGTCCTAATAAAGAGATGAATGGCCAATAGCAAGGCAGGGGCCTAGCAGGCAAAGTGTATAAATAGAAGAAGCATTCAGACAGGGAGAACATCAGGGGCTAGTCACCCAGCTACACAGCAAGCCATGGAGAAAGAAGTAAAGTAAGGTATACAGAAACAGAGAAAGACAAAAGCCCAGAGGCAAAAGGTAGTTGGGATAATTAAAAAAAAAAGCTGGCAAGCAACAAACCAAGCTAAGGCCAGGCATTCACAACTAAGGATAAGCCTCTGTGTGTGATTTATTTGGGAGCTGGGTTGCATCCCCCCCCAAAAAAAATTTAAAAGAGTAGAACAGTCAGGCATGGTGTCACAGGTCTGTAGTTCTAGCACTCAGGAGTGGAGGCCAGGAAGATCGTGAGTTTAAGGATAGCTTAGGCTACATAGTGAGACCCTGTCTTTTTAAGGAAAAGTCACAGGCTCATAGCTGAACTCAATTTTAACAATCTAATTTATTTACTTCAGCATAGTTAGAAATTATCACTTCAATGTCAAACAGTCTAGAAATTTATTGAGGCATTTTGTATCCTTTCTTATAAAGTATTTAAAACCCAGTTTGAGCCAGTGAAATGGCTCAGTGAGCAAAGGTCTTGGCACTAAGTCTGAAGTTTGCCAGCTGGAGTTCAGTCCCTGGAATCCTCGTGGTGGAAGTAGTGACCGACTTCTACAAGCTGTCGCCTGACCGCCACACATGTATGTGCTTCTCCCCCAAATAAATAAAACAAAACAAAAATGAAACACCCCTGTGTATCTGACATCTATATACACCTCAATTTGTGCTACCACATTTCAAATGCTCAGTAATCACCAAGGGTTAATGCCTAGTGTTTTGGAAATCACAGTTCCGGGCAAAGGAATTCTTATTCTCCATCCCTATCTTTCTCATGTTTGTTAACTGAATAGTAATCTCACGTACTGCTTCTACCTGAAGCCAATGTAGGATCCACTCACTTCAAATAATAGCAGCTGTAGATGGAAAGCCTGGCTTCTGATTAGAGCGGGATGAAACAATCTTGTCCTGGACGAATGCATTCACGGCGGAATGTGCTGATATAAATATTTATATCGGACTGACAGTGATGGCCCCACAGCCTGAGAGCCATGATGTCTTCTCCCTATGCTTGGATCTTATCTTATTTTCCCTCGACCAAAGTTATTAAATTCACATGAGTTTGCACAGTGTTCTAAATTCATGAGAGCCTTGTTTATAGATGGGATGGTGCGGCACTGAAGGTGGGACAAGGTAAATCTTCCATGTCATCACTTAAACTGTCTAAGGAACAAAATGCTGAGCAGAACTGATTTCCATTCTACAAATGAATGCATGCAGATTGAAATAAATGCACTCTCCCGCACCCAGCACCAGCTAGACTTCTCACCCTCAATGCTGATAACATTTGTTATTTTTAATTTTTTAAAAAAAATGTTCTTGCTGAGGGGCTCTCATGTGCACTGTTAGGGTATGTGATCCCCAATGTCCATGTCAAATATTATCTCTAGACACTGCTGAATGACCCTTAGAGATCACACTGAACTGAGACTCATTGAACCCCACTGAAATGAATTTCGAAAGTGCATTGTTTCCTCTCCATTCTCATTTCCCTTCTTCTTAACTTTTTTAGGAAGGACCTCATGCATGTCAGCCTGATCTCAAACTCACCATATGGCTCAGGCTAACCCTAACCTTTTGATCTCTTGCCTCCACCTCCCAGGACTGGGATTATAAACCTATGCAAACATACTGGGTTTATTCTTGCTGAAGAAACCTAGGGTTTCGTAACATGCTAGGAAAGCCCTTAATTGAGCAATCTTCCTTCCTTCCTTCCTTCATTCCTTCATTCCTTCTTTCCTTCATTCCTTCCTTCCTCCCTCCCTCCTTCCCTTCATTCCCTTTCTTCCTTCTTGGCCTCTGCCAAATTTGAAGATTCACATGACTAACAGAATTCCTTTAATATTATGGACCACTCCAATTTATTTTTGATGCTTTCTCAGAGTTCTTATGGAAGTTGTTAGTCATAGCGAAAATGTTGCCTGGTTTTCGGGTCACAGTACTATGGACACCTTAACATCAAGAAGTCAGCTATATTCTTATACTGATGCAAAACACAGCTCTTGCCTCAAAAGAAATGAGAGCATTTGTTCTGAACCAAGCATGAGTGGTCATGGCCTTGGAACACAGATTCAAGTGGCCCTGAATAACATGTTCCAGTGTGGAACGTTTATAGTCACAGAACAAAAGAAAGTCATAAGTCAAGGTATGTACCACCCACCCCCACACTGATGGGGACAGCAGAGAGGCATTTCATCCAGTGTGGGCAAGCTCTGCTCTGTATCCTGTCCATCACAGATGTTATCTAATGGCGTTCTTGGCTTTTTCGTTGATGGAATTGAGCAAATACATTCAAAGGGTGTACCTGACTAGCCGAAGTACATTAGGTCAGACACGGAGATCCATAATGAATGGCTATTAAGAGGACTGAATATAGGCCAAAAGGCAAGGCATACTGACTAGCACCTGCTAGCGTGGGAGGCAGACAGGAAGATAACCACAAGTTTGAGGCCAACCTGCTCTACACACTGAGTCCCAAGGCAGCCTGAGCTACAGTGTGAGATCTTGTTTCAATGATGGCAATAACAATACTATTAATAAAGGTAGCCCCAAATATTTTAGCTCTAGCTCTGCAGTATTCCTACTACCCCTCAATCATAAAGTTCTTTGTGTATACATGTGTGTATGTTCACAGGTAGGTAAGAATGCATGTATCTGGATACATGTGGAGACTAGAGGAAAACCTCAATTACTGTTACTCAGGAGTCATCCGCATTATTTTGAGACAGGGTCCCTCAGTAACCTGGAGCTTGCCAATTAGGTTAGGCTGGCAGGCTGGGGAGCCTCAGGAGTCTACCTACACCTGTGTGCTCATTTCTGGGATTACATAGGCATGTAGCTGTCATGAGTGTCAGTCTTCAGGGGCAAGCAATTGCCATCTTGGGGCATGCAGCTGTGCCCCCCACCCTGAAAAACAGCATTCCACTTGATCTTGGTGACAGTTTGTACCTCCAATAGAGGTATGGGGAGGGTCAGGAGACCCTCACCTAAGTGTCCAGCTGCTCCTTACCACCTATTGTATGCAACTCTGTCTTAACTGCAAATGGCCTAGAGGAGGGGCCAGAGTACAGAGGCCTGAGAAGCCTAGGGAAAGCAGGCTTGTTGTTGTCTATGTGGCCTTCTGCCCTGCTGAGTAAGGCTTTTCAGGCCCTGTGGCTTGTTGGAAGAGGAATACCCATGCTCTCCACCCATGTTCTGTGAGGAAGCCCGATAAATTCATTGATTCTGCAGAGCCAACTTTGGCAGAATCGTGACTCAATTTGTTTTGGGGACTTTGGAATTGGAAATTTAGGAGAAGGGCTAGACTTTGCTTATGTCTTCCTCTGAGAAGGAATTTAAATAACAGCCACCATACCAGGTTTTTAAATGTGGGTTCTGGGGATTGAACTCAGGTTTGTACCTATTGAGCCATCTCATCAGCCCAGAGTTCTAAGCCATCAGTAAGCCTTGTAGATTCTTCAACACAGGTGTGGGTTTTTTTTTTCCTACCAATTTCAAGATTATTCACTGCCCAATGAGCTTCTCCTCATCCTGGAAGAGACAGCTTGGATTCCCACACATATGGAAAGAGTCTGCCTGTTTCTCCGGGCAGAAAGATGACACTAGAGTCAGAAGTCTTCCTCTTCTTTGCCAGAGTTCCCCAAAGAGACTTTATTCGGTATTATGGTTGTCTCTGCACAGCGCATGAATGGACATATGCAGGATTATAAGTGGCATTGTGGGTAGAAGCTGGGAATTGAAGTATAGGACTAAACCAAGAAGTGGGTTTACTAGAATCCAGGGACAATGGACAGAACAAAAGGGACCACTTAGGGATGCTGTGCTTGTGCTTGAAGCACAGTTCAAACTCATCAAATCTGGGCTGGAGAGATGGCTCAGTGGTTAAGAGCACTGCCTGCTCTTCCAAAGGTCCTGAGTTCAATTCCCGGCAACCATGGTGGCTCACAACCATCTGTAATAAGGTCTGGTGCCCTCTTCTGGCCTGCAGACATACATTGTATACATAATGAATAAATAAATACATTGTATACATAATGAATGAATAAATAAATAAATATTTAAAAAAAAACTCATCAAATCTACTTGGAAATTAAAAAAGAAGATAGACAGCATGATGCTTTCAGTGCCTGCCCCATGTCTTCTGAAAGGGGAAACCTGTGGCACCCCATTCTAGTGATGACCAGCAAGACAGATCCAGACTTGGGGATTTAATCAACATCGAAATTAGGGGATTTGAACTACCTTGGATCCACCTTGAACAGACGTGTGGCTGATTTCTGGGGTATTATCAGGAGTTGCAGCCATGTGAGAAAATGCAACAATTTAAGTGAGCAATCTCAATTCTTGCAGAGCCAGGCGATCCTTCATTCGGTGATAGGATAAAATGTCCTGATGGGCCAAGAAGCAGCGAGTTCATAAGTATGGCAGAACAGGAGAAAGCAGAAGCAAAACAACAAAAAGTAGACAGCCCATTTCAAAGTCGCTTTGCTTCTAAGGTAAAAGCGGTAACTGATGGGACCGAGGGTATAGCTTAATGGTGTAGTGCCCTGAGGATGTGGCTTAGTCCCTTAAGTAAATGAGAGTCACTGTGACAAACTCATTTTGTTCTGATCAGTAATTTCCTCTTTAGGGTGACTGTAGAAAGAGCAGGGAATTGATCTCAGAGCCACGTGTGTGCTAACCGAGTTCTGCACCTGAGCTACTTCCCCAGCGCCGTGCCACACGCTCTCATGAAATAGCTGCCTAAAGCAACTTGAGGGAGCAAAGGTTTATTTTGGTTCACGCAGTTTAAGGGGATAGAGACCATATGGTAGGGAAAAGCATGGTAGCAGCAGCTCACAGCTATGGTGATGGGGCCCTGATCCCTTCTGAGCCAATCAGGAGGTGGAGTGGGGTAATGATGTTGATGGGTTTCCCTTTTCTGCTTGTATTTAGTTCAGGACCCACAACCCATAGAATGATGCCATCCACCCTCGGAACAGATCTTCCCATCTTAGCTAATCTGATCTAGACACATTTTCACAGAAACACCCAAACTGTCCCTCATTAATGTCCTATTTTATTTTTCTGTGTGTTTGGCATATGTGCGTGTGCATGTGCATATACCTGTATGTACATTTAGAGGACAGGGGTTGGTGATGGGAATCCTCCCCAACTTGTATCCATCTGATTCTTTGAGACAGGGTCACTCACTGACCATGCAGCTCACTGACCGGCTAAGCTGGCTGGATGAAGAGCCTTTATGACTCTTCAACATCAACATGCCCATCTTTTATATGCATGCCAGGGATACAAATTTCAGGTCTTCAAGACTGCATAGCTGGCACCTTACCAACTGAACCAGGTGTTTCTTAATCTAATCAAGTTGACTTAATCTTGAATTAATTGAATGTGATAAATTTTTAAAGATTTTCTAATCCATTATGAATTTAATCTTTTTGTTTAGCAGCTCTTTTTAGAGTTTATTTACTATGTATTTGGAAACTTATTTTTCAGCCGGGCGGTGGTGGTGCACGCCTTTAATCCCAGCACTCGGGAGGCAGAGGCAGGCGGATCTCTGTGAGTTCGAGGCCAGCCTGGTCTACAAGAGCTAGTGCCAGGACAGGCTCCAAAGCTACAGAGAAACCCTGTCTCGAAAAACCAAAAAAAAAAAAAAATTATTTTTCAAGGATCTTGAACTGGAGCTTCAAAACTAGAAAAAAAAAAAGAGTTAGGATAGAAAAGTATTTGGATTGGGAATTCCTGAACATTACTTCCAAATTAGTGCTAACCTCCCTTCGAAACATGGGCCTGGGAAAACAAAACAAGAACCGTCAGATGACAGAGGGAAACATCCTGAAAAAAATCTACTCTCCCATGAAGAAACCCAGGGGGTCAGGAACAGAAAGTTCTTAGCAAACCCAACAGTGAGGTCATGTGAGTGTGCTGCTTTATATTAGTGGTTCTGATAGAAAGAAGCAGTTTATCAGCTGAGACAATTTAGGGGGAAGGAAGGAAAGGGGTGGAGAGAAGGATAAGGGAAGGGTGGAGGAGGGGAAGAATTGGATATAAGTTTCTGTGCTTAGATACATCTTCCTCAATCTCAGATCACTGACCTTTGACAGTGAGATAGTCTTTGAGGAACTGCTCTGTGTACTGTGTGACATTTCACAACATCACTGCCCTTTTCCAGCCAAACAATACATACCTTCCCAGTTAAGAACATCAAAAATGTCTCCAGCCATTGCCAAATGCCTACCAGGGGCAAGCAACTCCTCATCTGACCACCAACTGATCACCACTGCTTCAGATGATCTGAGCCAGATTGGAAGATTTAGAGCAAAACCTCCAAAATTATTGATGGAGAAAAACCAGTTTGTGTGTGCATGTATGTGTGATGTGTGTTCGTGTGCTTGAGTACAAGTAAATGCTATGGTTGTTGTGTGGAGGTCAGACAACAAGCTTGGGAGTCAGCCCTTGCCTTTCGCCTTGTTTGAGACATGGTCTCCTTTTTTTGTTTGTTTATTTTATTTTATTTTTAGTTGTTGCAAACAAAAAAAAATTTCCACCTCCTCACCGTTTTCCATCCCTCCCCGGCCTCACACACATCACTCCTCCCCTCACTCCCCTACCCCTCTCCCCCTCCCCCCCACTCCATTCCCCCTCCCTCTCAAGAATGAAGAGCAGTCCAGATTCCTTGCCCTGCCGGAAGTCCAAGGTCCTCCCCCCTCCATCCAGGTCTAGGAAGGTGAGCATCCAAACAGGCTAGGCTCCCACAAAGCCAGTTCATGTATTAGGATCAAAACCTAGTGCCATTGTCCTTGGCTTCTCATCAGCCTTCATCGTCCGCCACGTTGAGAAAGTCCGGTTTCCTCCCATGCTTATTCAGTCCCAGTCCCGCTGGCCTTGGTGAGCTCCCAATAGATCAGTTCCACTGTCACAGCAGGTGGGTGCACCCCTCGTGGTCCTGACGTCCTTGCTCATGTTCTCCCTCCTTCTGCTCCTCATTTGGATCTTAAGAGCTCAGTCTGGTGCTCCAATTTGGGTCTCTGTCTCTATCTCGATCCATCGCCATATGAAGGTTCCGTCCAGGTGGAGCTCCTCAGCACCTAAGAGACATGGTCTCTTTGTTGTTGACTGCTTGCTGGGTGATGGCCCTGAGGAGTCTCTTGTCTCTGCACCCCATCTCTTCACAGAAGCGCTGGTGTTACAGACATTCATGCTCCTGCACCCATGTTTCTGTGGGTTCTGAAGATTCATACTCAGTGCCCCCACACTTGTGTGGCAAGTGTCTTACCTGCTGAGCCGTCTCCTCAGCCACCCCCAATGAATTTCTTAAAGGTTTTCAAATCCATTATGAACCAAAGTATCTTTAAGACATAATAAAACTGTATCATTGTGTAATAAATCACCTTCTGGTAAAATCACACCTTAAATAAACATTGTTATTTAAAAACAGAGTAAGGCAAGTAACAGCAGCTGCACTGGAATGAGGCTTTGCAAATGTGAATCTAGTGAATAAAGTTTGCTCAGTTGGTGGCCATGCGTCTTCATCAGAATTTGTAAGTAATACATTCACATGTTCCTTAACGCCCTCAGCTTAGGCATGGAGATCTTTCTGATTAGATAAAGCACCAGAACTCAGGGGGAAATGACAGCGCAGTACGGTGGAGCAGTTCAGGACAAACAATGGGGCAGTGTTAGCTAATGTGTCAGCTGTGGTTATTTTGTCCCTTTAAGATCCTTGGCTATGCTCTTGACATCAGTAGCGGTGGTGAACTAGCGCTGGATGCAGGAGCCTTCTTTCTTTTCGCTACCACAGCGTAAGATTTGAAACGTGGAAATTCAGTAGTAACTGATCTCTCCTTCCTGGATGAGTAGGCAGATGAGAAATCACTGAAGCCACAATCCTTAAACACGTCCAAAAATACAATATTTGGTTACTTCTTTTGCTCAGAGCAGTGCGTTTTGTAGCTTTGATGCCCTGTGTGGCATGTCCTCTTTGAAGCCCTGTGTGGCATGCCCTCTTTGAAGCCCTGTGTGGCATGTCCTCTTTCTCTTTGCAGCAGTTCTCCTCCAATGACAGATTCACTGAAATACTAGCTAGACTATGTCTTGCTTGTCTCCATTCTGTCGTCTTTTTATGGATGGCTGGACTTTGTTGTGGTGGTTTGGGTTTGTTTTTTTTTTTTTTTTTGTCTGTTGGTTTGTTAGTTGGTTTTTGTTTTGGTGGGTATGGTGGTTTGAAAGAAAATGGCCCCCATAGACTCATAGGGACTGGCGGTATTAGGGTGTGTGGCCTTGTTGGAGTAGGTGTGACTTTGTCGGAGAAAGTGCATCACTAAAGGCCGGGCTTTGGGGTCTTAAATGCTCGAATGTGGCATTCACTTCCTGCTGCCTGCTGATCCAGATGTGGAGCTTTCTGCTCCTCCTCCAACACTGAGTCTGCCTGCTTGCTGCCATGCTTCCTGCCGTGACAATAATGAACTAAACCTCTGAAACCGGAAGGCAGCACCAATCAAATGTTTTTCTTTATGCCTTGTTGTGGTCATGGTTTCTCTTCACAGCAATCGAAACCCTAACTAAGACAGTGGGAAGAATTTCCTGTTTGTTTTTGTATGAACAATTTCCCCTGATATTCAAAAAGAGAATGAGTACTTAGAACTGTTCTCCCACAAAAGGAAAGGCTGTCTAAGATAATGCATTTCTCTGAAGAGCTCAGTCATACCATTCTTTAGGGCCTGTGCTGGAAACGTACATCTAGTCTCAAATGATACCTTTAAATGGTCTTCTCTAGTATCATAAAGGTAGGGTAGCATCACGTCATAGGTCTGCAAACGTCAAATATTTTCTACCTATTTCATGACTTGTAGGAACAAGCATGCTTTATCACAATTCATTTTTTTTATGTGATGTCTCATGTAGCCCAGGCTGGCCCTAAATTCCCAATGTAAGTCCCTATTAGGTTGTACACTCATGTAATGAAAAGGACCACTTCCAGGCAGTTTTCTCTTTCTACCATGTGGGTCCTGAAGCTCGACCTCAGGCCTTCAGCTTGGAGGAAAGTGGCTTTACCCACTGAAGCATCTCACTGGTTCTCAATGTCTTCCTTAAGGGACTGGATTAGTTACCCAAGGATGCGTTGCTGTAACTTCAGGCTGCCCTTTATGGTTGGCCTCTTCCATTCATGCCCACTGGCTTTCTACTGTCCATTGCGTTGTCATCTATCAAGGGCCTTCACCAAATGCAGCTTCCAGATTCTGGAATTCTAGTTCCCAGAACCATGAACAGAATCAACTTCCTTCCTTTATGGATTACCCATTTGAGATCTCCTATTATAGGAACAACATACTGGAGCAACCACTCTAGTGCAGCATCAGCAATACCTGGGAACTTTATGAAACTACAGAATCTTAGGCCTCGCTTCAGACCTACTGAGTCATAAGCCGCATTTTTACAAAAGTCCCAGGGATTCCATTGGCTTAGTAGGAGCTGGAAGCATTGCTATAAGACAATAGAAAGATTGAACTCTATACTATTTTACCAGAGGGATATTGTGGTAATACCATTTCCTGTAACTGTGATCAAATATGGTGACAAAATCAACACAGGTTTTATTTGGACTCCAAAGTCAAGGTTACAGCCTATCATGGAGGAGACATCATAGTGGAAGGAGCTTCAAGTGGCTGATTGTATTGTATCCACAATCAGGAAGCATAAAAAGAGAGACGCTGGTGCTCAGCTCACTTTCTCCTTTTTACTCAGTCCAGAACCAGAACCCAGAGAATGGTACCATGCACACTTAGGGTGAGTTTTCTCACCTTGGCTAAACGAGCGCATTAACTCCCTCAGAGACGTGTACAGACATTTGTTTCCGTGATCTAAATCCACCTTATATTGAATGTCAATATAAGCTATCACAGATACAGATAGCTATTATAAGATGTTTGAATACTAAAGGTTGGCTAAGCCACGAATAGCCACATTCCTATGCTCTCACATTCCTATGCCTTATAGACCAAGTAATGTCTATGAGGAGGTAGAAAGGATAAATCCAACCCCAGCAAGTTGGATGCAGGGAGTGTGGTGCATTCAAGACAGAGAGTAAAACTGTCTTTAAAGCAAGAACAATCTTCCAAAATCCTAAGCAATATGTAGATTGGTGTCTAACAAAGCAAGTTACCATGGGGCTGTTTTGGGAGAGAACTAAGGTTATAATTATTCATGGCCCGTAAGTCAAACAAGAAAAAAGGACTCTGGTTTTGAGATGTTCACTCTGAGGAATGAGCCTGGCTAGCTCTTTGAAATGGGAAGAAACCAAATGCAGAGACATGGACCATCGATGAAATGAAAGACACCTCGATGGGAAAAGCATTTTTCCTGTTGCACTCAGTGGCAATGCTTCATCACTTTATTTTTGATGTTGTTTTATAACAATCTTGGTGTATCAAAGAAAATTATGTAACTAATATAGGTCATAATTAAATTTGTTTTCATAATTAATTTTTAAGGTCTTTCATCAAATTTCAATTATAAAATGTAGAAGTATCATAAGCTCATTTTCTAAAAAAATGAGAGACTGGAGAGATGGCTCAGCAGTTAAGAACACTTACTGTTCTTTCAGAGGACCCAGGTTTAATTCCCAGCATCCACATGACAGCTCACCACTATTTGTAATTCCAGTTCTAGGAATCTGATCCCTCCCACAGACACCAAATGCACATAAAGTTAAAAAAAAATAAGGAAAGAGAAAAATGGCGGAAACCGTATGTTTACCATGAAAACAATTGCTGTTGATTAAGTATATTCTCCGAGTGTTCCATCTTTCTGGAATGATTAAACATTTTTTTGAATTATGTTTTTTCAGTAATTATGGATACACACATATATACACTGTCTGCTTTCTTCACATACATTTTCTTACAATCTATTTTAAGATTTTAATTTTAGGGGATGTAGAGAGGGCTCAGTGGTTAAGATCACTTGGTGCTTTTGCAGAGAACCCAGGTTTGGGGCCCAGCACACATAGGGTAGCTCACAATCCTCCTCTGAAGCTTCAATGTCCTCCTCTGGCCTCTTTGGGCACTGGACTCACGAGGTACACTCGCATACATGCAGATAAACATTTATACACGTGAAATAAAATTTTAAAACAAATTTGTAATTTTCTTCCTTTCTCTCTGTGTGTGGTTATAAGCACATGGATGGGAGCGCCCCTGGTGGTTAGAAGAGGTCATCAATACCTGGGAACTGGAGTCACAGGCTGTTAGTGAGAGGACTGATGTGGGTGCAGGGTACTGAATGTGGTTCCCCTGGGGGAGCAAAAAGTGCTCTTAACCAACAAAGCAATGCCACCAACCCTTATCATAAAACATTTTGTCATGCTATGATCTTTGCATCCTTTTGGGTATAAGATCACTCTACTGATTTGTGAAAATGGTTGAATTTGCAAGTGTGTGAATTTCACAGGTCTTACGAGACATAATTATTCAGGTAAATACCTCTAGAAAGTTCTGAAGACCCTATCACCTACTCAAAGAAGTGTTTAACCCAAGAGACCTCTCTTAGTACAGCCCACCACTTATCTCATTTGGGAGCAAAGAAATCTAATCTCTCCATTGGCAGCAAAGCCCAGAAGAGTTGCTGATTGAATTCAGTGGCTATTTGTTGAACCTATTTTTAGATGCAGACTTGCCCTTTTATTTTCACCTTAAGAGTGACAGGCAGAGATGTTGTTGCAAAGAAACAAACAAACAAACAAAAAAGCCCTTGCTTTCCCCAGCTACCTTTCAGTGACATTTCTTTGCAAAATAACCACTATCTAGAAACATACCCTTCTCTCCCATCCCAAGGATGTTTGGTAGCTAGCCTTAGAGGGGAGAACCATTTTTCCCCATAGGGTGAAAGTAAATGGAGACAAGTTAGTAGACACATTAGCTAGAGGAGATTCAGTAAGAAATGGATTGATTTCACAGACCCACTAAAGCAAAATCCATGTAATGAGCACACAAATGAAATCCATTCACTTAATATGGTGGATTTCAGGAAAGAGTTTGGGAAGTATTTCCTATTTCCAAGGATCATATTATGTGTAAAAATAGAAATAATGTAAAAAAAAAACCTGTGCGTAATACCTGTTTAGGTCGGTTGTTCTCTCTCTCTCTTTCTCTCCACCCCTTGAGAGATTTCGAATGTTGAATAATTAGTCCCTAGAATAAGCTCTGTTTGGATCATGGGTTTAAAAGATTAAACAATTCTGCTAATTTGCATTAAACATCTGAATTAATTTTTTAGAGATGAATGTCAAAATGTCATTTTCTACTAGTGATCACACGAGCAGTTGTAACTGCTAGACTCCACCCAATGCAGGTCACCATATGCACTATTTTTTTTAAATGTTAGGTTAATGTGCATAGTTATATGGCCCCCAAACTACAGCGTGACACTTGGTTAATCATTAATGTCTTTGAGACAACACAGGGATGCATTATGTATCAGATAGTCTTCCAGGCAATATACCCTAAGACACTTACATTTCCACTTGTGATGGTTAATTTTGATTGCCAACTTGGTGAGCTTTAGGATCCCACGACGGTGAAAAGCTATGACCATATCTCTGAAGGATTTCTAGATTAAGTTAATTAAGGTAAGAAAGCACACCTTAAATTTGGCTGACACTATTTATGGGTTGACTGGATAAAAAAAGCAAAGGATATTTGAGTACCACCATTCCTTTCTCTTTGTTTCCTCGCCATGGATGCTATTTGCTGCCGCCTCCCTTTCCTCCTTCTTGCCTCTACACCATGATGGTCTCTACAGCCTGGAACTATGAGCCAAAATAATCCCTTTCTTCCCTAAATTGTTTTTGTTATAGCAACCAGAAAAGTAGCAAATGCATTATTTAGTTCTTATTTACTACCTTCCATTTCTAGGATACATCTGTGGAACTGGGGGTGGAGTATTTCCCATGCACACACGTTTTTACTCACACACTTCCCTTTGGAGACTGTTCATATTATCAGCTAGCCCCTAGGAAGGCCACCTAGGCCTATGGAAAAGAAAGGTTGAATTTTGGTTTGCATTCTAGCCTTTCCCTCCCCAGTAAAATTAGGAAGCCGGACTCTGCCAACTCTCCTTGTAGATTTGCTAATTGACCTACTGATGGTGTTTCCTCATGGGGAGTCCTTACCTACACAATGTCCTCGTTAATACACCGAGTTGGACTATTATTACTTAAGATAGTACCACCAGGCACCTGTAGATTTCTGGGGCATGCCCAGCTGAAAAATACTACACTTCTAATTATCCAACTGCAGAAGGAAGATGTTTCATGACACAAAATAGTTTGTGTTTGGATAGCCTCCCACATACTTCAAACAACAATTTGCTATTTTGTATGTTAAATCTGGATTGGGACCAAACACCCTATTCTAATTCTATGATTTCCTGACAGCAGGGGCTGTATCTTGTTTCTCCTTGGGACACTGTGCCAAGCATAGCACACAACATGTAGAAAGCATTCAATACACGTTTAACTTATTTAGAAGAATATCCATACATAGCATAAGGTTCCTTATAAATGGACATAAGTTATATAAATTATGAAACCCATGGAGGAGCATACAAAACAGCTTCTAACCACAAGTCTTGAAGTTGGGGGAATGATTAATAATCAAGTAAAAGGAGAAATCATTTAGGACAGAGGGAAAAGTATCTTTTCTATGAATGTTTGTCAGACTTTACATATGACCACTTGAGAACTTGGGAATCTTATGCACATATACACATGTAGACTCTGTTCTCTCTCTTCTCCTCTCTGTCTCTCTGTCTCTGTCTCTGTCTCTGTCTCTCTCTCTCTCTCTCTCTCTCTCTCTCTGTGTGTGTGTGTGTAGAGAGAGAGAGAACATGTTCATGTGTGTGAATGCAGGCATGCATGCCATAGTGCACTTGTGGAGTTGGAAGGCCACCTTCAAGTATCAGTCCTCACTGTCCACCTCGTCTGAGACCAGACCTCTTGCTGACATGCCAGGGATTCCCCAGGCTCCATCTCTCATGCAGCCGCAAGAACGCTGGGATTGCAGACACCCACTCCAATGCTCAGCTTTATGTGGGTTCTGGCCTCCAGAATCAGATCTTCATGCTCGCTCAGCAAGTGCTCTACTTACTGGGCCACATGCCCAGCTGGCACTGGTTTTAGTCTTTCCTAATATTTCAATAGTCTTCCTTAAAGCATAGTCCAGGTACTTTGACCCGAGCATTGCTGGCATGTTAGGAGAGCACAATCTCCAGCCCAGTGCCAACCCTTCTTAGTCACGCTCCGGCTCCTCATTCAATGAGTCCTTCAGACACACTCCTGGTAAAGGTCTAAGGATTCCTTATTGATCTCTCTTCGAGGTTATCTGACCCTGCTTAAGAAGTGATATTTTCGTTGCTTCTTTTATATCCCCATTATGATTGGTTGGCTTTTACGGGCTTAGACCTAAGAGATGACAAACCAGTTTTCTATCCTTCATACTTTTCAGAACCTATAGATGTTGACCTTTCGGTCCATTTGATTTAAGCCCTACATGTTATGGACTGCTTTGAAAAGAGTCTAATACTATTATATATGCGGTTTACTGGAAGGCAGGAAAATACAATATTGAATAATGAGTCCCGTGGGCAAGAAAGGGAATGTGGAAATTTCACCTATAATCGAGTTAACATTAGATTTCAATAAGTAGCTGAGCGGTGTGCCTGGGGTAAATAAAATGCATTGATATACAGCAAGTTCACAGGGTCGTTTCCCTGAACCTTTAATGAAAATGTACATTGATTTTAAACGGAAGGGTTAATAGGAACAATTAGCCAAAGATTAGTGTCGGAATCATTGGAATTCCAAATGTCAGTGAAGAAAATAGTACTGAAACGAAAAGAAGCGCTCAGAGGAACATAAATTAGCAAGATGCCATGCCACATAAAGAAATGTCACAAACCCATGAAGAGTCAAGCTGTCATGAAATTGTGTGAAGTCTAGTCTAGAGAAGAGCACACACCTGAAACAAGCTTGTCACGTGGATACCTACAGGTTGTGTTTGTAATGAGATCGCCTAACGTTAGGGTTTTCATAATGCCTCTGAGGTCTACTTGACTTTACCCCAAGTGAATATTTGCTGCTAATGACTGCCTCACAGTCAGGAATGTGGGTCCTAAGCTCTGTGGGGGTTGGCAAGAGCCCAGCAGGGCAGCAAGCATGGAGCAATAGTGGCTTTCATGATGACCTTGCCTTTCAGTGAGTCTCAGTTGCCGTTTCCTTGTTCAATCAAACCACACAGAGATAACAACCTGGTTGAGAAAGACCAGACTAGGAAGGAAGGGAGCCACACACACACAGATTGTACTCTGGCGGTGACTAAACTCTAGACTACTGTAGAAGGAAATGAAAAACAGGAATGCAAATTCCCTGAGGGGGCTTAGAGATTCCTTGTGGTTCTTGTTGTCCTCGTTGGTAAAACCCACACTTTGGCAAAACCGACTAACTTTACAAATGCCATTCAGAAAACAGAGTCTTCTCTCTCCTCTTTTATTTACAATTGTCATGGCATTTTGACTTTGCCTGTCTTAGTATTCTGATAGAGTGAAGGAGGCTGGCTTTATCGATAAGTAATTTAAATAAGGAAGAACCAAAACAAAAAGTTCCCTGTCCGTTGTTTTGGTTTGAGACTGAGTCTTGATGTGCTGCCAAGACTAGCTTTCTCCAGCCTTAGTCTCATGGTTACCTAGAGCAACAGGTGTGTGGCAGGCCCAGTTGGAATGGTCATTTTGAAGCCACTTTTCTCAAAAGTGGGGGTGGGGGCAGGGTGAAAGACCAGCAGAAGGTAACTGACCAGCTATTTCAAGTTACTTCTTTCATCTGTAGTTTGAAGCAGAAAGAACATCATAGCTATATGCAATTCTTGTATTTGCAAAAATTTCAGTGGTGTCTTGGTAAAAGGGAATTTTAGCATAAATGATTCCATTTTGATTTTTAGATTGGTTTATTGGGGCCTAATGCAGGAGATTGGTTCAAAAAGAGTCACCTAAAATTTTTACTTAATATGAACTCTGCAAATTTTGGGAATACCTTTTACTCTAAAAAATATCATTATACATGTTAGCATATACAGATTCTAGCACATTTGAGCTGAGGTGTAGCTCAAGGTAGGGCGGTTTACCAGCATCAAAGACCCTGAATTCCATCCCCAGCACCACAACAAAGCAGAAATAGATTGAGAGAAATTCTATAGGGAAGAAACAATTTTGTCCAATGCCATGTTTCTTAACATTATATGAAATAGCAAATTTTTGTCCCAGTGTGAGTTAGGGAGGAAGGAGTGTTGGGAGAAATCTTCCCAAGGAAATGATGACTTACAGAGTTGGAAAATAGAACACAGAAATGTATCCTAATGCAATATTACATGGGTCATAGTGTTCCCTGCTAGGATAGGAGCAACGTCTAAAAGCTGGGAAAATGGCCTATTCATCAAAACTTTGGGTGAGCCCCAAAACTTTTCCACTCTAGTGAAGCCAGGATGGAAGAAATTTTATCGCATGTTCTAGAAAGATAATGCCCCCACTTACCTCCACTTACCAGTAAGACCCCAGACCAGTTAATCTAGGTTCTATAGTACTGATATAGCCTTTGCCTAAAACTGTGCTGGTGGGCATAAATTTATGCACATGAGGACAGTCAGGAATGAGCAGGGAGAATACAAGCACAGAAATTAAGTATTTTCTAGTTTTAAAACCGTATTCATTTTTTTTCCTTCATGCCAGGTCTCCTTGATGAACTCTTGTGGAATTTAGAATCTAATAGGGAGAGAGGGGTTAATACAAATTATAAAGATTTTTTTAAATACAAGATATTATGAGTGTGCTATGAAAAAAAAAAAACCCTGGCACTGTCAGTTGAGGGAACATTTAATTCTCTAAGCCAATGATGAGTTGAGAGACAATGGGAAGTGGGTGAGGAAGGTAGGATTTAGAAAATGTCAGACAGAGAACTGGGCCTGAGCCGTAAAGGCACTTGAGGATTTGAGAAAGGGGCTAGGAAGGTACACAAGGCCTTGATTATTCAGGGAGTTGGAAGGAAAGTTATGAAGTTATTCATGTGCTAGCAGATATGAGAGCCATCTCGTGTTTCATTTAGTATATGTACAATGTGTATGCGTGGATCCAGGCCTGCCTGTGCTACACTGCACATGCGGAAGCCAAAGGTCAGCTTTGGCGAGTTGCTTTTCTCCGCTATCGCACCAGACCCAGGTCATCAGGCTTGTGTTGCAAACACTTTCACTTACTGGGCTATCTTGCTGCCTCTATTTTGAGGGCTTTAATCAAATCTCACTAGATCTATAGTTTTCACATTGTTTGTATTTCTGAATTGATAAACAGAAGTTGCCCAGATCTGTTGAGACTCTTGCGGGAGTCCAGGTGAGAGAAACTATGATATACTTGGGGATAGTAGAAGGGGAGAGAGGGAAATAGAAATATGGAGAGATGATAGATAGGTAGACTTACAGAATGATAGATAGACAGACAGACAGCTAGATAAGGAATGGTGTCAAGGTCAAAAGCCAAATTCCAAGGTGGTATAAATGGAGGACGTGCTATCATCACTAAAATGGAGCAGCCATTGAAATAGAGGTTAGACTTCAAACTCAAGTGGGTGATCATGAATTTTTTTTTTCTCATTTGTGACAGAGCCTTACCACTCCTAAGCTGATAGTACAAACATGTGTGCCAACTCACAACCGTGTATCTGGGCTACAAATATACAAGGAGAAACGGTTTACCAGTGGCACTTACTACCATGGCTATGGAGTTCAGTTAAAGAGAGGGAGGAGAGCACAATTTTAACTCTGGCATCTTAAAGGGTTCAAAGATAGGTGCCAGAGAAAGAAATTATAGGTTACTAATGGTAGAATGGGGAGGTCTGTTGTGTCAGAAACCTAGTGTTATTGATAGAGCTACACACTGTAACAAGAACTCAATTCAAGTCGGAGTCATAGCAAATCCACTCACTGGATGAAACAACAAGGTGGCTATTGCTGATCTTTGACAAGCACTGTAGCTGGAATGATAAGCAGAGATGCTAGAATTGAGGGAGATGATTCTCTTTTCAAAGACTAAAGGAAGAGCGATTGTCGGCCTTATTTGGCCACAAGCAAGTGAGCAACCTCCCTTGGATCGGTTCTCACCATTTAGAAATGCAGAAAATTGTGATGGTTGGTTGTCATTGTCAACTTGATACAATCTAGTGGCACCTGGAAAGAGTCTCAATGAAAAACTGTCTAGATGAGGTTGGCTTCTGGGCATGCCCTTGAAGAATTTTCTTCATTTTGTTAGTTGAAGGTGGTGCCGCCCGAATGTCCGTGGCACCATTTCATGGGCTGTGCTCTGGACTGATACCAAGCAAAGAGCCAGCTGAACCCTAGTATGGATCTATTGCTCTCTTCTAACTATGGTTGGAATGTAAGCAGTTCACCCCAGCTCCTTCAGCCGTGACTCCCCTGCATGATGGACTATAACCTGGAATTGTGTGCCCAAATCAAGCCCCTTCTCCCCTAAATTGCTTTTGTCAGTAACTGGAAATGAAATTAAGACAGACGACTGACTCAGCTCTGCACAGGATGATAAATATACAGATTCTCATTCACCCATAATTCCTTTGTGCCTCTTAAAGCAAGAAATTCTTTCTGATATCAAGTTTTATTGATTCACTTGTTTTCAATATATATTTATATTTTATGTGTAAGAGTGTTTTGCCTACATGTATGCTTGTGTAACACATAGGTGCAGTGCCTCTAGCGACCAGAAGATGGTGTCAGATCACCACAAATTGGAGTTACAGACAGCTGGGAGTCATCACACGGGTGCTGCAATCCAAGCTGGATCACTCGAAAGAGCTGGAGGTGCTCTTCCTGGCTAAGCCATCTCTCTAGGCCCCTAGTTTTAAAGACATAACACTGGACATGGGGTATTAAGAACAGAGTATCTGTGTAGCGTGCATGGAGCATGATTTGAATCACAGCACCACATAAACAAGTAAGTAAATAATACATAAGAATGTATTGTACATTTATTATGATACATGACCTTTGTCCTCTCACTGAAACAAGAAAATGAAAACAAATATTGTATGTGCTATTACAATGAAAGTTCACATTCATCATGTTAGAGATTTCTGTGCCTGTCTCTGTCCTAACAATGCCCTTACACATGGTTAAGGAAAATTCAGTCTAGAAGAAATTCTGCCCTAAGCATGCATTGACTTTAAAACGTCACTTGTGTAAGACAGAGCTCTCTGCTTTTAATGCCTATGATCGTAAGTCTTTCCAGCAATCTCAGAGAAGAACTGGACTTGTAAAGAAGATTTGCTTTTTATATCAATTCGCTTTTTTTTTTCAAGACAGAGTTTCTCTGTAGCTTTGGGGTCTGTCCTGGAACTAGCTCTTGTAGACCAGGCTGGCCTCGAACTCACAGAGTTTTCTTTCAACTTCCTCTTTTTACCACCTATCAGTTCAAGTCACATTAGAAAGGTCCATTTTCTGGACTTTGTCAGACTACTTTTCCTGTCTTATAATAATAACCTCCTTTAGTCTCCACTACCAGAAGGAAATAGTTGGAGTCACGGGGTTGTGATAGTGAAATCACTTTTGTTTTGACATTTAGTTGAGAGCACTTTTTAGTTTGGCTTCTGATTCATGTTCCTCTACCACATCTGCATTTCATTACATTTCAGTACAAATTGGACTGCAAGTAAGTTTTACTCAATGAATCTGTATGGAAGCATAAGAGCGTCTGGTTCATAAAAGTGACAGGTGACTATTACATTAGGGAAAGACAAATGATTTCTTAATTTGTTATAATCCCAGCTCCAGCAAGGAAAGGGAGCAGGCATGATATCAAAAGTTTGGGAAGTTTCTCACAGTCAGCAATTTCTACATATCAAATTCTGATATGAATCAGGAAATCAGTGAGATTTTCATCATGCATGCGCAGCTTGAGAACGACTTGAAAATGCAGAAAGAGTCTGCTGGCAAAGAAAAAAGAGCTTGTAAGGTAAACTTGGTTCAAAACAAATTGGACAGCTTAAATGTTAGAAACTGCATGCAGGTCACGGGGAAAAGAAGGTACGTGCTCTCCTTTTCATTCTTCCTATTTTCCCCTTTATAGTTTTAACATTTTCATAGAGAATCCTTATGTGTAAGAAAATGAACGTGAATAAACCCACTGAAGTAAATGGATGATTCCGAAGCTTACGCAAGAGACATGTTTTAAAAGCGAGCGGGTCTTACTAGAGCTTCATTTAGAAGAGTACACAATTCCTGGAAATACCCTTTGTCCTAGCCAATGAACTCACTGTCAGAATCTTTTTTTAGTGCCTTTGCAATGGGATTGATGTTCAAGGTGGGGCCACGTGCTTTCTCTGAAGAATTTCGTCATGAGAGACTAAAGCTGTGACTAGGCTAGAGAGAAACTCTCCAGAGCCTGGCACTTGGTGCCTAGCCCAGAAGCTCTCATGGATGTTCTTGGAAGTGAGGAACATCTCGAAAGCCCTCCACCAGCAGACCACAAGGTTGAGCTCTGACCCTGATTCCTGGGGTCCTGAGTTGGGAGAACTTTCAGATAGGTCCCACCCAACACAGCCTTCTATGAACCGTCTACTTGCCGGTGGGGGTGGGGCTTGAGAATGTGACTTTCTATCACTCTTCTAATTAAGGTATGCTGTATGGCAGACACTTTGCAGGCTTAGGCTTAATGAAGTTTCCAAAGGAGTAGCTCTGGGGAGCTACCAGTAAGGCCCTCTGCCACCAACAAGTCAAGCTAAAGCACCTGGGCACTCTCCCACACCTGTGCACTAATAAAGGGCCCGCACTCTCAAAAAGTTGGACATCAATAAGATATCACTTGTTTTGACCCTCCCCCATTTTTGTGGACTTTTCTAGAATATCATAATAAGAAATATCCCCCAAAGGGGCTTCCATCTATCATAACAGGAAGGAAAAAGGCATACTCCCGGAGTATGCCACCCACTTAAAAAATATTCATATGAGCCAGGCGATAGTGGCATATACCTGTAATCCCAGCACTCAGGAGGCAGAGGCAGGAAGATCTCTGTGAGTTTGAGGCCAGCCTGGTCTACAAGAGCTAGTTCTAGGATAGGCTCCAAAGCTACAGAGAAACCCTGTCTCAAAAAAAAAAAAACCATAAAAATATTCATATGAAACCTTTTAAAATTCATGCTGCAGAACCTACTGGGCTGCTCCCTGCTCTGGGGCAGCCCACTCCAACCTCTCTTGGGAGTATTTACTTTGCTTAGCTTTGCTGAGATTTGCTAAATATATGCTGAAATTGTCTATGGCTCTTGACTACATTCAAAAAGATAAGAACTGAGGGATCCCAAATAGTCCATCTGTCACTTAGAAAACTAAAAATCTCAGTGTGTGTGTGGGGGTGTATGCACACATATGAACATTCCACTGAAATAACGTTAACTCGGTGAACATGGAGCTAGGCTGATGGCCAGCAAGCCCAAAGAAATCCTCCTGTCTCTGTGTCTCTCCCAGCTCTGCAATTACAGGTATGACCACACCCTGCTTTTTAACCTGGGGGCTAGGATCTGAACTCTGCAAGTGCCCTTACCCACCGAGCCATCTCTCCAGTCCCAAGAAACCAGTTATTCATTTTTTCTATCACCTGGTTTTCTTTGAGCCTTTTCTGTTCATTTTATTTTTCTTTTCATCCCATTTAGTGAATGTAAAGCAGGGTTGGATCTCCCCATTCTACATTTTAACCAGTTTCTCAGATGCAACAGCTCTGTTTTTTTTTTAACTTCTTTTATTTATTCTTTTTGTCTTTCACATAATGCATCTCAATTCCATTCATTTCCTGTCCTTGCATATCTACCCCCCGCAAAATTTAAGAGAAAAAAGGAAAAAAAAAAAACAATCTCGTCACAGAAGCTGTAGTGTGATACCATGAGTCATGCCATGAACCGCTGTGTCCATAGATCTTGCAATTGTTCATTGCCGAGAGTCATTGGTCCAGTTCAAGGCCTCTGGTTTCTGCTACACTATCAATGCTGGGCCCTCACTAGAACTCTTGGTTATCCTGCTGTTGCCGTGTTGTGGAGATCCTGCAGCTTTGGATCAGCATGGCCTGTTCCTTGATGTGCTCCAGCACAGCCCAGATGGGGTAGATACTGATTCATTTATCAAGTCAGAGACTCCCCCCACACACACCCATCAATGCTTGAGGCCGGCCTTGGGAGAGCTGGCCTTGAGGTCAGATGAGCAGGAGCTAGGCCTGCCCTTCATGTGCTGAAGCACTCAGGAGAGTGGCCCCTCCACCATGCCTGGGCAACCCAGTATAGAGCTACCTCTGGGTGGTTTTAACAGACTTTACCAGGGGGAAGGTGGCTCAACTTAGCTCTGAAGTTGTAGAGTATGCAATCTTGGGGAAAAAGAATGACTTCTAGGTTCCTCATTTTCCTTGTCCATAAAACCCAAGACCATAAAAACCAAGATACACTGAGGCAGGCTGTTAGGAGAAAGGAGCATGGAAAACTTGTTTCAAGGACCAAACTTGCTCTAGAGTGTGTGTATTCTGTTTACAGACAACGGTCTGGTCAATTAAACCAACTATCTTGAAAATTTTGGTGTGGTGTATGTGTATTGGATTCAGACTACAATCTCAGGTGTCTTTCCTTACGTATTAGCCACCTTTTTTTTTTTGAAAAAGTGTCTCTTATTAAATGTGAAGCTTGCTGCATAGGTAGACTGGGTGGCCAGTGAGCAGTGATATTCTCCTCTCTGCTTCCCTAGTGTTTGAATTATGAGTGTATGATAATATGCCTGGCTATTTTCTTTTTCTTTCTCTTTCTTTCTTTCTTTCTTTCTTTCTTTCTTTCTTTCTTTCTTTCTTTCTTTCTTTCTTTCTTTCTTTCTCTCTCTCTCTCCCTCCCTCCCTCCCTCCCTCCCTCCCTCCCTCCCTCCCTTCCTTCCTTCCTTCCTCTTCCTCCTTTTTTTTTTAAATGTGTGCTTTGGGGATCAAACTCTGGTTGTTTTATCTAAAAGGCTAGCATTTTTTCTGAGTGAGCTAAGTTCCTAGTCCTGGTTATCTTCAAATGTTTTAACATGCACAAAAGATTAGGAAACGTGAGTGGGGTAGGGAAGGTATGAGATTTTGGATGCTAAAAGCCAATACTGTTTATTCAAAGAAGGAAACCATCAGTAGGCAAGTGGAAAAGATCTGATTGGTGATTATATTGGGGTGCCAGGGCAGAGGTAGGAATACCAAGCAGGGAAATTTGAAGAACTGATACTTGGCTCTCAGTAAGGTGCAGTGTTCAGGATATTCACCTATAACAGTTCTAAGAAGGCAGAGGGAGGCCAGCCTCAGTAGACAGATTAAATACATTATTTCCTCACTCTCACCCCTATCATATCTAAGCTACAATCACTCCAAAGGGAGAAAGTACACATGGTTTACCTTGCCCCAGATATGAAGGGAGGTGACCAGGACATGGGCAGTCTGCCTAACCACTGTCTCAGATGGAACAAGTGGGAAAAATTCCAGCCAGTTCCTTTGGGTTCTGGAGGAAGGAAACACCCTGTGTGTTGGGAGGGCCCATGCTACCAGTGAGGTCAGGAACCCTCCAGTGGGTGGTGAAAACTGCAGGGACAAAGAGCAGCTTGCTGTCATCGACCCTTCCCTAGGCAGAGAATTCCCCCGAGAAACGTGCTGCCAAGAAAATCTTCCTTTAGGAAGGATCACCCAGTCCCGGGTTGGTACTTAATCTGCAGGTTATGTTCTGTCTTTGCAAGTCTCTCTTTCTTTTATCACATGGGCCCTTTTCCTAAACTGATTCTATATCTCTGCATCTCAATGGAGGAGGATCAGTTATTCATTTGATTTTTATGGAGGGGGGCTGCTTTCTGGAAAAGTTATGTCTTCGAATAGTGAGGGGACAGAAAGTATTAGCTTCTGTCACCAGCTTGAGCTCTCCTTGTGGCAATCACCCGTCAAGTACAAAGGTATGTGGCTACCAGGACGCAAGAGGGTACATGGGGTCGTCCAGACTTCGGTGGTTCCAGAGTCTCAAGCCAAAGCCTTGAGTTTAATGTCAAAAACTGCACTGCTGTGCAGCCTTAACTAGACACAGGGACAAGGAGAAACTGGACACACTCAAGGACAGGGGTTCTTGACATGGCAGTCACCTTTGGAAGCCCAAAGTAGGGTCCTTATAAAAATGCAAAGGTGATCCAAATGAAATTCTGATGATCTTTAAAAGGGCAGAGATGGTCTGGTCTGAACACTGATTTTCTTTTTAAGACAATGATTTCTCAATTAGAGACAAAAGTTTTTCCTGATGATATTTATTTCATAAATGTAATTATTTTCTAAAACATATTAAAATAGAAAACATGTTCTTTTGATCAATTCATACAAAGAAAATACCAATATAGTAATAAAAATACTGAAAATATATGAAAAGCACCAGAACATTAGAGAAATTACACTGGCAACAATTCTAGGAATATATTTTTTATAATTATACAATAAAGTGCTATTAAATCCAGTCAAAATTAGTGGCAAGATATAAAAAGTTATGGTTTTATGAAATTTGAGACTAGGCTTACCAGCAATTGCATTTTAGGCGGCTTACAGATCAAGCTAATGATCTTTTATTAATGTTTTCATGGAAAATGTATTAATTTCCATTCCCAAGTGAAAACAAAAATCAAAATGAAAATCTCTGGCAATTTGATCACAAGAAAGCAATGGCATGATTAAAGATAAAAGTATTGATCAGAATACCAAAAATAATCATGCAAATATGATTCAATTAAACAAAGACAGAACCAATAAAATGCAAATATATAGACTAATCAAGATTGGCAGAAAAGTTTAGATGCCTTCCACATTATGGTTAATTTTCCGCAGTTCTGTTTAGTCACATTTACCACACAGTTTTGAGGAGGGATGTAACAATGTATATATGTTACATTCATGTATGTTACACTACAATGAATGCCAACAAGGTATGTTACTAAATTCAACTGACCAGACATTAAGCAAGGGAGGGTGTTTAGTGGGTCAACATGAAAGGGACACTGTTAGGACAATTATATTCCTCCTCTTGGCTAATTGATTCCTCATTTCTTTATGAGGAATGAAAAGCACAGACAAATACTTTGGAATGAGAGTATTAAGGCCCCGAATCTACCACTTGGGAAGATTCCCAGCACAGTGGGAAGTCTCTGTGGACATACAGGGGCATAGACACTGTGCACAGGACTTAGTGTGGACTGCAGTCTGTTCCACATCTGGAGGTGGCAAACTGAAACAGAAAAACCCAAGTTAAGACAGAGTATCACACTAGTGTCCTTTTAAGGTTTTATTTCCTCAGCTGACTTTGTCAGGGGCTCTGTTCCATCACTCCTCCAAATTCAGTGTTGGAATCAATTTCTTCAAGTTGAGAGCCCGCAACTCTCCTCCTGAGAATCCTAAATCTCCAAACATGGCTAAACATTCATTTGCTAGGCAGACTACTTTTCTTTCATCAAAACAGATGTACATTTGAACCTAAAGCAACTGAAGCTGGTCATGCTAATGACAACACAAACCAATTGCATCAGCCTCTGCTTCTGCAAGGTGTATCTCGTTAGGGATTTAGGAGTCAGATGAATGTACCGAAGGCAGAGTATCAAAGTGGTCCAGAGAGCCCATTGGGAGTGGTGGCTCCCATTCTCTGAGCCTCTTTTTATAATTGCACACACGGATACTCCGGTCTTTTCAGCGTTTCCTTCTCACCACCAATTTTAACAAGGATCATTTTGAACCTAAGGTTAGTCAGACTAATGATCAGCTAAAATAAGCAGAGTTTCAACAACGTTACCTAATGCCTTTCTCTCATGGAAAAGTGAGGGTGAACAAGGCATAATTTGTGGTCCACAGAGGAGACTCCTTTGCCCTGGAATGAAGGTAAAGATGGGACAATGGAAGAGTAGGCCCTTATACTAAACCAGGCAAAGGTTCACTGTTCAAACACAGTGAATGGCATTGAACTGCATAGAAATGACGAGAAAGGGGGCTGTTTTGGAGACTTTCCTTCTGGGCACGACTACCAGAAATCTATGAAAATTCAACCACATGTAGCTTTCCATATTGTGTCAAAACCAAAGTGATCAGTGAAGAGCCCAGATTAATAAGAGGCAGGCTGCTCAGCGACGCTGAGAAACAAAGGCTAAAGTGGTTTGGCATTAAATAGCTTTACATTCCAAAAAGAATATTGACTATCATCTGGAAGTAGTTCTCAAAGTTACAAAGTCATGGTTACATAAATTACTCTGCTTAAGTAGGTCTCCTTTTCAATATACATATTTTACATACGTAGTATAGAAAAGCTAGTAAGTCAGCTCAGCTAGTAATTCTGTATTTAAAAAAAAAAAGCAGATTACATCTTTTGGCGACACCAAAGCATGTTACATAGACTTTTCAGCCCAGCTTGTGCATTTACATGAAAAACTTTGCTTTGAACGCATTCAAATGAAAAAGAAAAAATAAATTATGTTTAAGCGATTGATTTATACACTGCATATGCCTTTACTTAGTTTCCTAACTAGCTACAGTCTCTAATAATCAATGCCTTGAACATTGCTCTATCCAAACAACTTAGTTTCAAGCCAGGCACCCTGCTATGTGCTACATATTTCCTTTTAGGAAGCCCAGATGTACAGTAGTCCTAGAAGGTGGGTGGAGAAGTTTGAGTGCCGTCTGTATACCTTCTCCAGACAATGTCTAAAGGAGTTACGTTTCTGACCAGGCACCACTTCTTTAACTGTATAACGAATAAAAGAAAGAAACAACAAAAGCAAGCAAGACCACTGTTAAGGCAAGCAGCAGCTGCTGGAACCAGAGAGAGCGCTGGAGTTGGTCTTCAAGTTTCCTATTGCTTTCTAGTAAACGATTGAGCTGAATGGGAAGAAAAAAAAAAGGGACGAAAGATTGACATCAACGAAACAATCATTAATCAGGAGCATGCCAAACACTGAAGGGATGGGGCCCATCTACTCTGAAAAGCTGGGGGCTAAAAATACAAGAAGGCATCCAATGTAAAGTCTGGTGGACATATATGTCCTTCTTGCTCTACTCTGAAAAGTCCTATTTTCTAGTTGAAACAGGAACAGAGGAATCACTTCCTGGAGGTTCAGATACCTTTGAACTATTTATATCTCTTTGGTTTCTCTTTCATGTGGGCATCACACCTACAGCACTGCCATGGCAAGTAAGAATTCCACCACTGGGTTATAGACGAGAAGCCCCTTTGTTTCTTTCCGATTGAAATACACTAGTTGGTGACAAGATGGAACTCTTTTGTACTTCACCAAAGCACCATGTGCTTTACTACTTGGCCCCGATTCCATAGTAAAATTACCAGAGTCTTTAAATGCTTGTGGCCGTCTGAATGCAGCCCGTGGCTTCCCATTTCTAACTAGCCTCTTAGGCGGAGAAGAGGGCGCTTCCAAGCCAGGAGTGGTGGCTCACACCTGGAGCTCTAGCACTTGGAAGGCTGAGGCAAGAGGATTATAAGTTTCAGGCCAGACTGGGTTCAAGGTGAGTCTTTGTCTCCAACAGCAAAAACACTGAAACCCCAACAAACAACAAACAAACCCTAAACCCCACAAGAGAAACAAAACCAAAACGAGGAAGAAAAGAGAGGGCTAGAGAGCAAACAGCAAACTTTCACTGTGTCTCTGCTAAAAGACTCCCTTCCATTAGGGGAGCACAGACAGCCTTCTGGTGCTGATTACCACTGGTGATTTGTTTAGGCAAGGAGAAAGCACACTTACTTGCAGATATAGATCTTCACTGGTTTTATCTGACATGTTAGAAGCACTGTCCTTCAGTGTGAGAGTGTTCGGTTTGCTGCTCTCAACAGTATGGCATCGTAACCTAGGAAATGCAAAGGCAACATAACTTCTTCAAAGTTTTAGCAAACATTTTTTTTTTCTGAAAGTAGAATAGGGAATGCAGGGTTAAATGCAAGTGCTTGTGTACCAGAGGTACAAGGTTTCACACCTCTCCGTAAGCACAATTCAACAAGCAGCTCAGTCTATACTTGTCTATTATCTTCCAAGGTCTTTTCTTCTCCAGGGAAAATGAAAGCTGGGGCTTTGTGCTTGCTTCTAAACCATGGAGCTTAACCCTCAGTCTCCTTTAGCTACCAAATGTGTATAAAGAACAAGAGACTGTGTACACTGCCCACTGCCCCACGGGATGCAATAGAAAGCTTTTTTTCTATGTGGTTGAGTAGAATTTACCCTACTTATCTTTCAGTGTCTAGAAGGGAGGATGGTGCTTTACTTGAGTTTTTAGCAGCAAACCACTAGGATCCCTCCCACCTTCTAGGTGGGAACAGAGATTCTCTCAAGAGAGCTCCCGAGAAGGTAGCCATTAGGAACTGGTAAAAGCCAAAGCAAAGACTGTAAAGCAACTTATATTTAACAAACCCCTTCATTTTGAGTGTTTTATAAGCACTCTGAATTAATCTCGAATTCTTTTGTGTCACTCCTTCTTAACCTTTCAAAAATTTCCCATGCTTTTAAACAAAAACAAAAAGCTCTTGAGGCCCAGGTCACCCCGGGAGTACAAAGCAAAGCCCTGTTTCATGAGCAGAACAAACCAAACTAAACCAAAACAAACAAAGCTTGACAGAAGGCAGTGTTTGTTCCTATGATATAATTTGAAAATGTAAGTATTATTTTGTGAAAAGCAGGTGGTACTTTTGCACAGTCGGCCCTATATCAACTTCTCCAGTGGTTTTTGTTTGCTTTTTTTTTCCCCCTTCTTTGTAACATGGTTTCCCTATGTAGTTCATGTTAGCCTCAAACTTTTGATCTTCCTGCTGCAACCTGCAAGTACTCTGTCTTGGGATTATAGGTTTCTATTGCCACGTCCCTCATTTTTGTGTTTGTTTGTTTGGCTATATAAAGGATGGAACGTGTGAGGTAAGTCCTGTAGTACTGAGATTATCTCTTCCAGCCTGTTGATGTAAACAGTGCTTAAATTTCTCATGGTTAAAACCTCAAGGCAGGCTGGGCATAGCAGAGAGCACTTGCAAGGTCAAGCCAGGAGAATTGTTACAAGTTTGAGGCTAATGCTTGGCTATACAATGACACCCTGTCTAAACAAACAAACAACTCCCTAAGCCAACATGCATCCCCTATACAATACAAAAACAAACCACTACCCCAAACAAAAACAAAAACCTACAACAGAAGAAGCCAAAGATCCCTTCATCAACTTTATAGTTGCTCTGTAATCTCCCACACCTCTAGTCTAGCCCAGTTGTCCCCATCCATCTCTTCAGCTCGGGCTCTGGTTCTGTGGTTCCTGCCATCCTAAAAGTGCTCTTGAAGGTCATCAGTACCTTTAATAATGTGACCATCAGTGGGCAGCATCAATACCTCATCTTTCTTTATCCGCATGACAGTACTTAGTACTGCTGCTTATTTCTCTGCAACACACTTTCTTCCGCGAGTTTTAATGAGCTGATAAGAGCTATCCTTTGATCATGGAATACGCCTCTAGGCTGGGCCCGATTCAATACTCCTCATAAGCAATGATCTAGGGCTCTGCTAGCTGTCTCTTGGGTACACCTCCCCCCCCCCCAGTTAAGGCAAATAGACCTCCTTGCTGTTTTTCATGTAAGCCAAGCACATTTCTTTTTCTTGAAACTTGCTTTGCCTGCCACCACAAAGCTTTTTGTGCAGTTACAGTGAGTAACGATGTTACTTCCTCTTTCATTTCCTTCATGTCTGAGTCAATGTGTCAGCAGAGAGACTATCCTCAACCACTTCATAAACCAGGGTTTCCTAGCTCAGTGCTACTGGTTGTGGGGGGCTCATGATTTTGGGGGAATAGTGTCCATCAAATGCATTGTAGGAGGCTTAGGAGCATTTGCTAGATGTCCACTGTACTCCACCCCTGAGTTGTGAAAAATAAAGATGTCTCTGGGTGTGGGCAAATGTCCTTAGGTGCATGGGGGGGGGGGGTAAAAACTGATGTCACTTAAATAAATTATAACTTTATTTTAAAAAGGAATAAAGCAAAGCAAAGTAGAAAGCAGTCTTTTCTTGCTTCCTTTACTTTCCCATATATATTTAAAGACATTTGTCACAGATGACATACAGGGGCATATGGCTGTCACACAAGTGTACAACTGTGCACTCTATTTTAAATAGGATACTGTATCTATGTCTCTTTGGGCAGCTTTTCCAATCATTTATCTACTGTGATACTTCATGTGGGAACAGAGTGACTGAATCTTCGGAGTGGTTCCAGAGTACACCAGCACGGGCATGCGCCAATGCATCTCAACTAGGATTTCCCCGTGGCCCTCCACGTCTTGCCTTTCCCTTTGACTTTTCACTGCTTCAGACAATGCTGCCCACAGTCTACACAGCAACTTTCTGATACGGTGGACTTGAGGGTTAGAGATGCGCACCTGTCAACTGGCCAGTCTGGGCCGCATCCCTCTTTCAGTCCAGGTACTCCAAGACTCTGACATCTGTAAGGAAAGGACAGTGCCCTCCACCCCAGGAAGGAATTTCTGATTTTGAGTCCTCGTCACATTTGAAAGGCTGTGAGAAAAAAGCGCTTACCTGTGCTCCATCACTTTGCTTCTTGGAACTTCTTTCCAGAACTGGGTCAATTCTGCTGGCCCAGTGCCAGAGGACTGCTCCATTTCAGCAGCCATTATCAGAAACCGGTCTTGGGCAGAGACTCTCAAGCCTGCATTCCACAAGAGTAGTGTAACATATGAACACCAACGGTCAGGGGGCTAGATATATGGTTTAAGGCATTATGATCATTCTTATTAATAATTTTATTATTTAAAAAAGGTAAACTTAAATATATTTTGATCATATTCTTCCCCACCCTCAGTCCTTACAGATCCTCCATACGTGTTGGGAGCAGTGAGACCCCAGATCCTGAATTTCTTGTAATTCCCTGATCTGAGTGCCTACAGCTGCTCTGAGCACGAGACCTTCAGGAGTTCCTGATGGCAGGAGAGTGGTTTCTGGTGGGTTCGGCTGGGGCATGGCTATCTCTATATAATCTGCCCCTGAACACAATAAAGGGGGCATTCTTGGGGAATTCAAGGATGACCCGTGTCGTTGTCACTGTGTGTGTCTGTGTATTTTAACCTCCAGCCCCTTGCCCGAAGCTCGGGAACTGGGTGCCCGTGCACAGAGCGCAGACACGGGGGCGCGGTGCACGGCAATTGGAGGTCTCCACCGAGATTTCGGTACAAATGTACCTTCATACGCATCCAACTATAAGTTCTTTCTTAAAAAAACAAAGGAAAATCCAATAACAACAATAACCCTCCACCTAAGAAAACAAAATAAAACACCACCCAAAACAAACAAGCAACCAACCAAAAACCGACCAAACTGCAGCCAAATAAAAGCATACAGAAAGTCCTGTGGAGTCCATTATATATTGGCCAACTACTTCTGAACATGAGGCATTAAGAATGCATGCAGAGAAAAAGAAGGCAAGGCAGCTCACCTCCATGCGGAGAAACGATGATATCAACGGAAGCTCCAGGGTCGCAGCTGCTGTTGCTTGGCTTGACTCTGTACTTCTCTGGGGCAGTAGTGCGCACCTGTTCAGAAACAGCACATAACCTCACGCTGCTTTAGAGAAATCGTTTAAGAATGACTTGAAAAAAGAGCAGCTGCACTCGGGAGTATAGACAGGCGGATCTCTGTGAGTTCGAGGCCAGCTTGGTTTACAAGAGCTAGTTCCAGGACAGCCAGAACTGTTACACAGAGAAACCCGGTCTCAAAACAAACAAAAGAGCAGCTAATAGACAATGAGTGAAGTCTATGCATCCACCTTGGTTGTTGCATGGACAATGCTATTTGTCTTCCCCGATAAGATAAAAACATCCCGGGTTATTTAAAACCTACTTTAAAATCCTACTGACACTTGGCCTTGCCCCCCCCCCCTCTCTCTCTCTCTCTCTCTCTCTCTGAAACAGCGTGTTACTTTGTAGCCATTACTGGCCTGAAGCTGGCTATGTTGGCTAGGCTAGCCGTACACTCATAGAGATCCACCTACCTCTGCCTCTCATGATCTGGGATTAAAGGCATGCACCCCCACACCTGGCCCTAGCTTTCCTCTTGTATGTAAACATATATGTGCACATGTATGTGCAGCCCCCAGGAAACCTTCATTAGATGAAACATCTGCTTTCCAACACGGAAGGATAAAACAGTCAAATTGAAAGTGTCTTTGCCCTCACATTGCATAGAACCTGGAGTGTAGTTTCTATTGGACCCTCGTGGATCAGCAAATACGAAGTGTAGGAGACTATGCTCACTATAAGCCTTACTAGAAGGGAATAGAACAGGGTTCACAGTACTAGAAATAAAAACAGGGCACCAGCTTGGTAAGTGACACACAGTTGTTTATTGTCTGACTTCTACTCTTCCCATTAAGTATATGCCCCAAATCATTTGCCATTATCTCACCCTCATAATTTATTATGGCTTTAAATTGTTTGTTTGTTTGTTTTTTTATTTTACCTTAAAGGCCACTATATTTTTCGTGACGTTTGTCAACACTATTAGAGTTTTCTTCTCTCCAGATTCCATGCTTCCAAAATATAATTCTTCGGCAGGGCTAGGTGGATAAACAAATACGGCATTTGTAGTACTCAGACTAAATAGCATTATAATCCTTAGTCTGGAAAAACTGTTTGGCTGATAGTTTATGCTCATTTGCATGAAGAGACTTCCTTATACAAGAGGACTACAAAACCAGTTACCTAATATCATTTTGTACTTTAAACTTCCTGATGCTATGCATGCTAGGAAACACTGTGGTTTTCCCTAAGGTCAGAAGGAAAACAGGCAGGAAGAGAAGAGAGAATTCTGAAGGCACTGAAGTAATCCTATAATCAACACAATCTGAGGTGGATCTGTGTAAGCTCTCTGGGAGGTTGTGGATTATAATAAAAGAAAAAGGCCAGACCTCAGTACTGCTTCAGCTCTCCCTAACTACAAACACATTAGATTTGAGCAGCCTTTTTAGACCAACAAGGACATAATCTCGCAGAATCATTATTAGGGATATATTTATGTAACAGAATAATTGCTTACTACACAATGGCTATTCTGAGTAATTTGGAGTAGCAACCGGAGGGCACTTAAACTGGTAAAACTAGGAAGCCTCAAGCTTCCAAGAATGCTATTACTGCTACTGTAATATCTATAACCTAAAATGAAAAGATTCAATTCTCCAGAAAAATTGTATAGTTTAACTTTAGCCAAACTGTATCAGGTGCCTCAAAATTACAGAAAGGACATTTGGAGTAGGGTTTTTTCTTTAAATTGAAAACTGAATAGCTTAAGTGATTTTTTTAAAATAACCCTAAGTGTGTGAGTATGTGTGCCTGTGTGTATGTATTTTAAAGTTTTGAGACTCTTTAGGTAGCCCAGGTTAGGCTCCAAGTGTGAGCCTCTTGTCTCTTTTTTGAGACAGGGTTTCTCTGTAGCTTTGGAGCCTGTCCTGGAACTAGCTCTTGTAGACCAGGCTTGCCTTGAACTCACAGAGATCCTCCTGCCTCTACCTCCTGAGTGCTGGGATTAAACGCATGTGCCACCACCACCCAGCAAGCCTCTTGTCTCTTAAAACTCCTGGAATTGAAGGCCTGCTTTTGGTAAGCCCAGATGGAGCTATGTTTCTATCTGCTCTGTTACACAAGAAATGTCTTCACACCAAGGATATTCATTAGTCTAGAGAAGACCTGTGGTTAAGAATGAACTTGCCCACCTTTGGGCAAGACAACAAACATACAGGATTGCTTAATTCCTGTAGGAGACATGAAAACACAGGGATGGTATAGATGCTAGAGCGTGTCTCAGTAAACACTATAGAAATCAGAAGCAGCTTAGGGAGATGACACTGGTGGCATCCTTGTGTATGTGAAGGAGCAGCTCTGCGACTCAGGGCCACAGGGAGTGGGGTCATGTTCAAAGTGTAGCCCTGGAAACTGTCCTATTCTACCCTGCCTTCTCAGCTGCTTTCATTGGTAAACCTCAGAGTTGTAGGCTAGATCTATGCTTTGGATGGTCCTTCTGTGAAGTATGAAATGTTGACTTCAAAACTAGTAGAAGAAAAGGTGCAAACACACGAACTCCAAAGGGGAAAAAAGGCAAAGAAAAACCATGGGAGACAAAATTTATGTTGTGTGTCTCTCCTTTACTCGCATACATACACAGACAATGGCATAAACCCAAACCCAACACCACCAAGAATCAAGACACGTGGAAACAAACCAGTTTTATCAATTAGAGAATTTCAGATTACATTTTTTTAGAACTATAGCTATATTGTTGATGGAATATGTACTCCAATAAACTCCAAATACAGTTACACAAGAAGGTTTTAAGACAAAGGACAAAAATGCCATAATTAGGTCATCACTAACTAGTGTTGGTATAGCAATATTGCACATAACAATACAGGAAATAGTCCTGGGCTTTTTTCAGTGCTAGGGATCAAACTCAGGGCTTTAAACAATTGCACCAATAACCTGTACCCTCAGCTCCCAATCCCAAATCTGGATTAGTGGATTAATAACAAAGAACAGAGATAAACATGTCTGAAATTAGGGTTTCATCAAAACCCTATTTTCCAAGAACATGCTGGGCTTTCAGAAGGTCAAATTGACAAATACATCCCCTTATTTCTACAAGTATCAGTAATACAAACAAATGCAACAAGATTAGTAAATGAAGATTGAATATTACTATCTTAAGTGTGATGAGGACTTTGACACATATTCAGTGGAGAAAAAATAAAAAGGTAGGTAGAAGTGGTCACTAAGGCTGGAAAACAAGGCAAATTGTCCTCTGAACAAACTGTACTCTTAGGAAGCTTTCTTAATCTTGCAGTCCTCCTCACCCCCAAGACGATCAAGAGAGGTTACAGCAATGCAGTGAGTAAAATCTTTGTTACCTGATGTGTAATAAGGGCCCTTTAAAAACACTCAATGGCTTTTTAAAAGTTTTCATCTTTGAATCAACTTTTTCATTTTCCTCTGGTTTGGAAGCAGATTCAGTTGGGCTAGTCTAAAGATAAAAAAACAAAAATAGAAACAAAGGAGAAAAGATGACGATGCTTCAGTTCTAGTTGGACATGTCATGAGAGAACAAATAAACATCTAGACTCAATGCAAATTAGTTTTTAACATGTTTAGCATGCCTGAATGACATGTTTAACATATATTGACATGACCCTGAGAAACATTATGATTCTCTTATAAACATGACATTATTGAAGATATTTGTTGTAAATTACAATGTACTTATCAAGCAAGCCCTTGCTAAGTTTTGTAAAGAGTGACAATTATCAAGCCCTTCAAAGTGAGATAGAGTAACTTCACCCAGGTGAAGCTTTATATTAATCAGTTTTATTTTATCTTAGATAAATAAATATATTTTTGACAAAAAATTCCTTCCAGATGTACTTTGCCAAGTTTTACACAGAGCATGAAGTCAGCTCTTTTTACACGATTGAAAAAAAAAGGATACTGCAATTTAATTTACCTCATGCCTCCTCCTTCATTTTCTCCAGAAAAATGTGGAAGCAAGATTAGGTTATCTCAAAGACACAGGCAGAGCTGGGGAGACAGGAAAGCACTTCTCCTGTTCGCACTGGGGATCGAACCCAGGGCATCATGCATGCTGAACAAGCGCTCTACCACCGAGCTATGGCCCAAGTTTTAGATGCCAGCTTTGGATTCCGTTTGACTCTATTCCTAACATTACCTTTTCTGACAGAGCTGGTTGTTCTTCATTAGAAACTGTTTCCACGGTTTCCTTACCATCCCCTTCTATGTCTTCCTTGCTTGAGGTTTCGTCCTCACTGGCAATTGGCCCATTCTCACACAGAGGTGTCTGGAAGTCATCATCTACCAGTGGTGGGTAGCTATACTTGAAAGGATCCTAAAGGAGAGAATTTTCCTTATCAGCCTGCTAGTAATGTAGAGAGAAATAATTCCCTCATGGTATATTAAAAATTGATTACTTTAGCCAAGAAGATATGCTTAATTAGTGAAAGAAGGAAAAAAATGGGATTCATTTCAAACTAGAAAGGGAAAGGGCAGTAAACAGATAATTATGAGCTATGCAAAAAAAAAATCAATCAAGTTACTTCTTTAGCTTACTCCACAGCAAAAAAAAAAAAAAAAAAATGTTCAGATGGCTAGAAGCATTAAATGTAGTGTGTGTATCTTTGTGTGGTTTTTAAACCATACATTAAAACAGAAAAGGAATAAAATAAATCCACTAAAATCTAAATAAGGCAGATTCTCCTATCCAACACAGAACACAGATAATGCAGGACGAGTGACAATGTTAGAGTACTTCCCTAGCATGTTGGAGAACTTCGGTTCAATGACTAGCACTAAGAATTAGACAAACCTCAATCAATTAACAAAAAATTAAAAAAAAACCATATTACTAAAACAAAATATAAAAAAAAAATATAAAGAGGGCTAAAGATGGATTAAGTGACTGCCAAGCAAGTACAAAGAGTTGAATTTAGATCCCATGTGAAAAGGCACATGAGGCAATACTTGCCTGTAATTCCAGTACTGGGAGGCAGACAGGGGGACCCTAGGGGTTTAATGGTCACCGAGTCTAGCTAAACAGTAAGTTTCAGGTGCAGTGAGAGACCCTGTCTCAAAAACTAAGGTGGAGAGCAATAGAGGAAGTTAGCTAATGTTGAGCCCAAGCCTCCACATGTACAGGTATGGACACACATGCACACATACTTATACACCACACAGAAAGCAAGCAGAAGTAAACACAAGGGCTGGAGAGGTGGGTTCAGTGCTGAAGAGTGCTCCCTGTGCTATCAGGGACCAGAGTTCGGATCCCAGCACCCATATCAGGATGCTCACAGAGAATTGTACTTGGGACTACAGTTCCAAGGTATTTTTTAGTTCCTTTTGGCCTCTATAGGTACCTGCACACACACACACAGAGAGAGAGAGAGAGAGAGAGAGAGAGAGAGAGAGAGAGAGAGAGAGAGAGAGAGGCAGAGACAGAGAGAAGAGAATGTATCTTAAAAAAACACAAGTGAACAAAACACATGAAGAGGTAGGGCATGATAGCTAAATATGATAATTATATGCCTATAATCTGAGTACTTCAGAGTCTAGAAGAGATTCAGTCTCAAAATAAAAAAAAAACATAAACAAAGAAGGGGATAATTGCAAGGATGGTTTACTTTAATTACAAGCTTAGTATCTGAAATGCAAAATATTCAGTTTTTCTAGGTTAAAATGTAAACTACAAAGTTCCAGAATAAGAAAGGTACAGACTTCAAATTAAATTATTTGGTTTGAGTTTCTTTTGATTAATGAAAACAAACAGGAAACACTGAAATTCTAATCCTGCTAGTCCTTGGTTCTCCTTAAATACAATTTGGTCAGGCAGGCAAAATATACTTGCAGTTATTTACATAGGTTTCACACTTTAGGAAAAGTCACTGTCATATTCATTTTCACAGTTATGGAGATATTAAAAAGAATTATTTGTGATGGGGAATCAGCATGAAGTCCAGGCTGGCTTAGAATTTGCAATCCTCCTTGGGTACTGAGGTTACAGGTATAGACTACCACTTCTGGTCACAACATTAAAAATTTCAAACACACCCACCTGTTCCTGACCTCTGTTAATAAGTAATAAAAATCAGTTCAAATCTATTCTTAGGGCTGGGCAAGTGCATTTGCCTAGTGTGTATCTGGCCCCTGGTTTGATTCTTAACACTCACAATAAAGGAAAATCAATCAATAAAACGCAAACACCCCTTCCAAACTTTGGAAGCACATTTTAAAGGATACATTTCAAGTTAGTAAGACTACTGGATAGGAAAGATGGGGGAAAAAAAAACAAGAACACACATGAAAAGCAAATTGGGTAACTTATGGTTCGTGTTAGATGCTGGAACACTGTAGCACACAGGCAGAAGCTGGCCACCCACGCATTTGGAATGATCTCGCCACTGTGTTGTAAAGAAAAACCTGATAAATAAAATACTGTACCAATACACTACTGATGTGGGGTTCCCCTCACACCACCTAGTAGATGAGTAGGAGGAAGGCTTATGCACACTTGCGTACATGCGCAATACACACCCCTGGAAATTAAGATATGGAATGCAATCATGGAAGGCAATAGGGTAGTTGAAACAAGAGTAGAAGCCATGTCTGAATACTTGTTTCTGAATATACTTTTGAATCCTAAATGCACTTCATCTTAGATGCATATATATATATATATATATATATATAGCTATTCAAGTTAGTGAACTTTGAAACATAAGTGAAAAGTATTTACACCTTTGCATCTTTTTGGGGGGCTATCAGTAATCCTTCCTTGGGCATTAAGATATGGCAAGGATCTCCCTGGGAAGGGGAAATAGGATAAATTTCACAGGCAGCCTGGGGGCAGGTGCAGATGAACAGGAGGGATCAGGTGGGGGGGGGGGAGGAGGGAGAAAGTATGGGGAGAGACAACTGGAATTGTAGGGCATCTGGGGCCTGATGGGAAACAGTGCAGTGGAAACTCCCTGGAATCTATATCCCTGGCGACCATATCGAGGACTCCTAGTAAAGGAGTCTCTGGAGCCTGAACCAGCCATCCTCCTAAACAAGGCAAGACTTCTAGTGGTGGGACTGTGACCCTAACCCAGCCACAAAACCTTCTACCTATAGCCTGCACTGCCTGCAAGATGTGTTGGGACAATGGTGGTGCAGGACTTGTGGGAGGGGCCAACCAATGACTGGTCTAATTTGAGGCCTACACCATGAAAGGGAGCCCATGCCCAATACTGCCAGGATGACCAGGAACTGAAGGCTGGATAGCCCAAGGACCTAGGCCAGACAGACTGAAACACAAATGGAAAAAAGTCAATGAAATGATTTCTAATAATATTCTGTCACTCATAGATCAGTGCCTAGCTCAGTTGCCATCAGAGGCTTCCTCTGGGAGCTGATGGGAGTAGATGAAGAGATCCATAGCCAAACCAAACATTAGGAGGGGCTTGGGGGAACCCTGTGTAAGAGGGGAGGAAGGACTATAGGAGCCGGAGGTGTTGAGGACACCAGAACACAGCCCATAGCTATGGTTGGAATGTATTGTAGGAGAGAAGAATAAACAAAAACATTTTTAAAAGTACAGCCTTTTCCTTATGAGTACATACTGTAGAGGGCTATTGGTTAGTGGTATTCTGTAAGTGTCAAGGACTGTACTTACTGTCCCACCCATGTGGGGAGGCAGGTATTCCACACTGACATACTCCTGGATTTCATTTTTACTTGTAAACTTCAACAAACTTACTGCTTCGGGGCCAAGCCAGCTTTTCACGATTTTGAAAGCAGCTGAGGAAAAAACAATCAAGTCACAGAAGTTTACCTGCTTCGTCAAGCACTTCATTCTATGTCCCAACCCACATCTCTTGGAACCAGTTTGAATGAGGAGCTGTTAAGGTGTTTCTTCTGAGGCAAGGACACGTACCATCATAATTCCAGGGGGAGGCTTTACGGTAGGCACAGCCCTCACAGGTTGCAAATGTCCCATGGAGATTCAGGAAGACTCAATTCCCCTGATGCTCACCGAACAGCTTTTCAGGGCTTTGACCTCTGACCACATCTATCAGTGTGGCCTCTCATCAGCTCTGACTCTGAGACAATGGACCAAACTGCTCGGTGGTTCAGGAAGGAATTGCATGATATCGTGAAGAACCTTTTACTTTGTGCTTCTTCTGATAAACCCTCAATTTGAAAACCCTCTTCAAAGGAAAAGGCAGAAACAGGAGGAAGAGGCCCTGCTCATTATGGGTGTGCGCCAGAACCAGCTTCCTTCCTGACTCAATACTCTGCATTTTTCCCAGGCCTCACCGTTTATATAACCACGAGCAAGACGCTGAGAATAAACTACACGCAGGCACAGCTCGGTGACAGTTCCACTTTTGTCCCGTGCCATGCCCTTTGTTTCATGCTCAGTTTTTAAAATATTTCTGTTGGGAGATTTAACCCATTTGGAAAAAGCTGAAAGCAGAATGCTACAGTACATGTGCAAATATGATAGTAGAAAAGGGGGGGAATAATAAAAACATTAAAGTGTGCTTTAGAAAATCATGGTTTTTGTTAATTCTGGTTCACTAGGATTTAAGCTTTTGTTCAACTACTATTTAAACTTTCCTTTTCAATTTAAAACAGTTTGTGACTTGTCAGGATTACAGTCATGCTATTGAAATTAAATGAAGTGTTAACTCTGTTTTTTTTTTATGCCAGCTTTATTGAAAGAATTCCCAAATGATTCTAGCCGTGGGTTATCATAAATGCCAAAGCCCTCTGTTCTGTGCAGTTAAAAATTACCCTTACCTAAAGAGAGGTCTGGCCCTTTGCTCCCAGCTTCTGGGAGGTAGCTTTCCTATCTGGTAGGATTGTCTTTTTTAAGTCTAGGGGCCTTAGAGAGAACAGCAGGATTTTGGATTTAGGTTGGGACTTGGAAAACCAACACGTGATTTAAGGTAGGGGCAGTGAGCCATGAAGTGACTAACAACAGGCAAACTCAATCATGCCCACATAATGGAGTTCTAAGACAATTTCTGAGCACCAAGGCACAAAGGCGTCAAAGAATTTCCTTGGTTGGCAATACTACACATGTGCTGCTCATTCTGAGGCTGACAGGGAGATCTGTTTCACATCTGGAACGTCTCTCTGAATCCGTTCCTTGCAAGAAATCACAAAAGTGAGCATCCTTGCTTTCAGTGAGTTATAGCAGTCATAGTGAATGATGGAACATGCGAGGCATTTGGGGAGCTTCTTGAGTTTGTGGAAGGTAGCCTTCTATGATCTGCTAGGATCCTTTTAAAATCGACTGTTTCAACAGCACTTTCTGGTCCTACTTTTTAAAGCGTTTTATGAAATGGTATAAGTTTTTTTTTCATTTTTCATTTTATTAATGTGGTGTATTACACTGATTTTTTCAGTTGGACCGACTTCGCATTCTTAAGACAACTCCTGTTTTGTCATGGTTTGTAATGCTTTTTGGTGTGTGTTTGTGTGTGTGTGTGTGTGTGTGTGTGTGTGTGTGTGTGTGTACAAGCATATGCATGAATCTGGGAGCCATAAGACAATTTTAGGGGTCATTCCTCAAGAGTTATCTACATTGTTTTTTTGAGACAGGATCTCCCCAGCCTGAGCTCATGAATTAGATCAGACTGGCTAGCCGTATAGCCCCAGAGTTCTGCCTGTTGGTACCCTCACCCCTCACTCCCAATGCTAAGGTTATAGGCACATGCTACTACTACTGACTGGCTTCTTTGCACAGGTTCTTGGGGGATTAAACTCGGTTCCCAAGCACTTTACCAACTGAGTGAGGCATCTCTGTAGCCTATAATTTTTTTTTATATTGCTTTGGCTACAGTTGGTTAGCTATGGCCTTCTGTAGCACTAGGGGTGGGGCTTCACACAGGCTAGTCCACACCCCTCGCCATAGTACCTTCAGAGGACTGGTGCATCTCTAGGTGCAAGGGGTTGCAGTTTGTAGTTTTCTTTTCACCTGATGTTAGTGTCAGGCCTGGACTTACTCATAAATGAGTTACAAGCAGTCTTTTGTGGACAATTTTTAGAACTGTTTACAAAGGATCAGGGTAAATTCTTTAGCCGTTTCATAGAATTTGCCAGAAAAGCCACCAGGGCCTGAATGTTTCTTTGTGGGATTTTTTTTTGGGGGGGGGGTGGTTGGCTACTTCTTCTGATTATTTTTGAGCCAGTTTGAGTAGTCTATGTCTTTCTAATAATTTATCAGTTTTCATCTAGTTTTCTAATTTCATCGCTAAAATTATTTTTGAATTCCATAAGCTCAGGAGTGACCTCTGGTTTTTGATTTCACATTTTACGAAGTTTTCTTTATTCTTTACCAGTATTAAAAGGTTTGCCAGTCAAAAAGTTTTCACAGACCCGAATTTCAGTTCGTAGCGTGACCCTCCTGTTTGCTGTGCATGCAATACCAATGAAAACAGAACGTGGAAGCAGCAGCAACTCCCTTTCAAATCGCTCAGAGGAAAATTATGACTGTCAAAAAGGGCTAAGTGACTACAGTGATTTAGAGTGACTCAGAGTCCTCCCACCTTGTTCCTCAACACTTGAAAGCCCCAGAGAAAAGCTAGCCAACGTATGTTTTATTAGATACCCTATGTGTGGGAAACAGAACAAGGCTTCTTGTCATTGTTTTGCCTAAATGGCACATTATCTTGAGGCTGGTTTTAGAGAAGACTAGTCGGAAAACTCTCAGTGTCTCAGAAGAGAATGTCAGCCCTGTTTGTTTAAAAGCAATCGTTCAGTACTCCAGCTGTAGCCTCTTAAGAGTACAGAAGTATAATACACATATTTTCCTAAACAGCTGTATAAACATGGCTGAACTGGCCAAGTAAGACAAAAGAAAACCGAGATGCTGTGGGAAAACACAAGTAATATACTCACCATTCATTATCCAAGGCATATCAAAGATCACAATTTTTGCTGAAAGACGGAAAAAAAATCACTCAGTTCAACTTAGTAAGTTTACATTACTCCAAGAGTTTGACCTTATCTAGAAAAAAACCCACGTGAGGGAAAATTGAGCTGATGGGCCAAGTTTTAATTCAAGGACATATGGGTGGTGCTGGGACTGACCAGCAGCTCACAATGGGGAGGGGTCCCAAGAATGCACTGTCATTGTCCTTTGGCAAACAAAGCATTCCTCTGTTCTTTTGCTGATGTTACTGCTTGAACAAAAGTACACAGAACAGTTAAGGGGACATGCGTGTGGCATGTCAGATCAGTGTTGAAAGCAACTGCACTTGAACAACAATATTTACATGCGTAATTTATGGCTTCCCTTATAATATCCTGGAGATTGCACCCTTAAACTGGTCACAGAGCTGCCCCTTTCTTCTGGTTCTAAGAAACAGAAACTATTTTTTCTTAAACGCTGTGAGCCCAGGAAGCCAACACTTCCGAAGTCCACAGAACTGTTATTTTACATACGGAACTGAGGCTCTTAAGTAGCACCATCAACACCTCTGAGGGGAAAAAAAAATCCGTAACCACAAGGGAGATTTGTGATAGCTACTTTGTTCTTCTATTCCAGATGAACCAAATATGTAATTTCCCTCTACTCTGAGCAGAGACTCCCAGAGAAGGCGACACGAAAGTAGCATGAAGTAAAGTGCACAGAAAGAACATGGCATCAGCGAGAGGTAGCCTGGCGCTCAGTGGTTCTCTTACTCAGCGGGGTTATAATTAAGGTTCATGGCAGGTTTTGAAGAACTATAGGTTTAAGAGCCCATAAAACCAAATGTCTGCAAAACCACATTATTTTGGTAGAACACAGACACAATCTATAGTTAACTGAAATGAACAATAAATATTCCCGTTCACTTTTATATGAACCCATGAACAGCCCTTTCAAAATACTCCTGGACATATTTGATAAATAACTACAGTTATATTTTTTTTCTCAGTGTCTCATCACAAATGCTTTTATTTATTTCAGTCAACAGGTATTTTAGAAGGTGGAGTATATTTTATAATGTAATACTTATATTAGTATTATTTCTGCGTGGCTCACCACATCCTTTAGATACCCAAATAAACAAACATTTCAGTTTTGTTTTGTCCATAAAAGAAGCAAGTTAATATCATGAAGTAGTAATTCTAGAGTACCCACTGGTACTCTCACTGCTCAGCAAAACTTACTGAGTCAGGATACGTGGCAGATACACAAGGAGTAATAGATCGTTCAAGTTTCCCAACCTGGGCACAGTCATTTTCTTGATAAACATTCTCTAAAGAGAATGCAGTATAGAGTTGTAGGTGGTGCTGATTCTAGACATCCATTATGGATTGGGTTACCCAAGAGACCCAAATTGTGGTATCTCTCAGGAATATGTGCAGGCAGTTTTGTAAATTGCCATTTTGATATCCTTTTTGCCTCTCCTGCCCTTTCAATTTTACTGAACTGGAGTTGAATATATTTGACTGTTTATGTTGGTTGGCCACTTATTTTCCCCATGGCAAAGCCATTACATAAATCCAACAGATGAAAAATGTGCACATAAGACTTATGAGTCCATCGTTTGTATCATTAATGGGAGAATTACCACTAAAAACAAACTAAACAAGGCGGAGGATGTTAGTTCAGTGGTAAAACACTGCCTGGCACGTACAAAGCCCTGGCTCCAATCTCTAGCACCAGAAGGAAACAAAAGACTATGAAGCTCTAAATACCAGAGTCAAATGTAGTGCATTCTTATTCAGTATTTTCCTAGTGCCAATTTGAAAACAGCAAGTAGTAACATCCTACATTTATTTAATGTAAAATGTACCTTACCAGTACTCCTAACCTGCTTTTGCAAGCAGCAAGTGCCATATAATAAATATAATTTTAGACAAAGATCAAGAAAAACGGGCTCATGTTGCAAATAAATATACAACTGCACACAGCTGTGTGTTAGAAGCTATGGAATATTTTGGTGTTTAGAATGTCACTTGTACAAGTAACTGTGAAGGAAAACGACTTCAAAAAATTGTCTACCATGATAAGGATTTACAGGTCTACCTAGGAATACATTTAAAGTGCTTCATCAGCAAACAATGTTCGAGGTAGGAAACTCTACAATAGAAAGCTTCATAATTTTTGGACATCATCTATAATTTCAACATGATATATTTTTATAAAGGAGTAAGTTACTTACAGAGGTATTTGGGGTAATATACCTTAAAGCAGTTGATGATAAAGCGTACAAAGTCCATGTCCTAAAATAAAGATTAAAGATTTGAGACTTTAGAACTTCAAATTACACATTTCTAAAGGTGACAAATTATTCAATACAAATGAGATAACTATTATTCTTAAAAGATAAGCCATTATAAATATCTATAGACCCAAGGGTTAAGGTTTTATATCATTAAGCTAAGGATTGGCTCTGAAACTGAGTTGAAGAAGCTAGACACTTACTGGTATTTTAAAAATTATTTGTATTACTTCACACTAGTTTTATGCTTCAGGCTACAAGAGCTATAGGGTATGTAAAAGTTATCTGAACAGAGACTCTAAAATTCTAGTTAACAACTAAAGAATTATTAAAAAGGGTAGAGTTTATAACCTGATTAACTGGAAAAATATATATGCATTAATTTGTAGCTATACATATATACGTTATGGTTAAGTATTTACTTTCTAAATCTAATTTTTACCTTAGAAGAGTTTCAACAAGAATACGGTATTAATATTTTACCCAAGATCCCACTGATCAGACCTGCCTGTTCACTTTTAAGAGGAGTCAGATTACTTTTGTTTTTGTTGTTTTTTTTCTTAAGTTTATAATCAAGTGCTGTTCATTCATTCCAATTGTTAGGAGACTGTATTAGGCAGCTGTCTGGTTAGTTCTCCTGCTTCATATGCACCAACAGGAAATTAGGTCATTAGGGATATTTTTCATGTTTCATTTCCCCCATGCTAGCAGGCTGTTTCATTAATCCTGCTCGGCCACCTTATAAACACTGCTAATTTGAAGAGTTAAGCAGACAAGCTGAAATCCAGGACAGCTACTAAAGAGCTGGTTATTCTGGATGGGACAAGCTACAAAGTCATTCCTAGCATCTGAGTTGCAGCACCTTTAATTACAGTAAACTGAAAGTAGGCATCCTCAGCCATAACTATTTAATATGGGAAAAGCCCTAGTATATAATAAATACCTTTCAAAATAATCATGATATCCACTGGACATAGTTTCAAAAATCTATATAAAGACTCAGAGAAAGGGCTTAAAAAACTAGCTGAACAAAATTTTGGTTACCTATTTTAAAAGCAAGCATGACCACTCTCAGATACTCTTACTAGTTAGTCTTCATTTAGTAGTCATTGCTATCATTTATTCAGTTGAATGTCCTTGTTCATAAAAGCTTGAGTTACTGCTAATCTTAGGAGACTTGATGTCAGCGGTGTGTGTCTACACTGGGCACCACATAACACAGCTCCATGAAACAGCCTGTTTTATAATCTCTCAGGGTGCTTTTCAGAATGGTGCCCTTATGTGAAGTGTTCATCCTCTGATGATGCATGCAAGATTTTTCTTTCTAGTTCAACTGCTGAGAATGGCTATATTTCTCCTACAATGCTGATTATTTAAAGTCTAGCTATTTGTATGATTTTAAGTGATTTCATTCTTTTAGCAAGGAAGGTCAAAGGCTATTGTCAACACGGCAGTCCAACTTTTACTAACACATTTTTATGCATCTTTCTCAGCTGACTTTGTGAATCATAAAAGTGATATATATATATATATATAAAAGAAATTATCCAATAAAGATTCAGGTGCTATATAACACTAATAATGACTGAAATATGCAATAGTACCAATAGTCTTTCTTTACAAATTAGAAATGACACTATGCAAGGTTTAAGAAACCATCAGATAGCTCTTGTCAATTCACTATATTGGGTAACATAAAACATTACCATACATTGTTCATGGTTATGAGGTAATAAATAGGCGACTTTGGTACCTAAAGAACAATAAAATCATAATCTATCCTTATTGAATGTTATCTTATCTAAGTAATTTTAGTTTCATTTAGAACATAAAACGTTTTACTTTATAACTTATAATCCACTCAATGGAAATTACATTTTTTAAAACTGCAGGGAATTGCATTGTTAATGTGAGAAAACATTCTGCCACTTCCCTCTCCAAAAGCTCTTTTGATTTGTTCTCTCTACTCTGGTTCTGTTCTTGTTTAAATCTAAGACATCACTATTTTGGGCTACACACCAACACACATACTGAAATAAAATAAAATAGTTCTTTTGATCTTAAACAAGTATTCACCAATATTATTAAAGTTCTCCACAAATACCAACATATATAGTTACGTATACCTTATCAATTAGGTATAACATAATTTACCATTTTGTCATGTTGGCCATCTAGACTTTTTCCTACTCATTATTTTTTGAGACAGTCTCACCGTGCTGTCCAAGCTATCCTTGAATTCCTAGGTTTAAATGATCTTTATACCTCAGCTTCACAAGTAGCTATAGCCATTGGTATACATAGGATAATGTATTCTTATTGTAACTAGTGATTTAACTAAGTTTTAAGGCTGGTAAAATCCCCAAGATTACTAAATAAAATGAACAAATAAAAACATTCAAGAAGTATACACAAGTGCCCGACAAAAGCACAGTGTGTTACATGAGGGACACCCACATGAACATCTTGTACCTTTAAGACAAGGCAGAAATATAAGAAATATAAGATCACAGTGCTCATGCACGTATTCAGTACTTAGTGGCTATGTTATTCTGTGCCAGGCATGGTGGTTGGTGCTGGGGCATATTAGCATGGTCACAAAGTTCAGTGTTCATCACGATGACCCATGTCCTACTGGCCTCCATGTCTTACCTCTTCGCCTTTCACAACAGACATGGACCATTGTTAGGAAACACAGTACCCATACCAAATACTGAAGCAAATTGAATTCTCAGCAAACCCTATTCCACATTTGGTTTCACATAGAATGCAAGGGGGAAAATAATCCTTTTGGATTCTGCTAGCTTTATTACAACATTATTTGGATGGCAAGAATACAGGGAAAACAGAGGAAACCAGAACAAGGCACGATTTAGGATTAATGAAGAATGCTTACTATGCTATTGAGTCCAGTTTCTGACATGTCAAACATCACCGTGATAGGCTTCCCATTTTCTCTCTTGGCATATCGTTCCAACCAGAACGCTATGAGCTTCTTTTTGTCCATTATGGTTTTCTGGTCTTTTATATGATATTTCACTCTGATCCAGACTTCAAGCAAAACAGCAGATAAAAAAAAATAAGCATATTATCTGTAGCATTTTATTGGATATATATCCTTCCCATGGCATGTTCCTCCATTTAAAATTCATCTTGTTTTGAATAAAATACATCTCTTGCCTCCTTACAAGGAAAATAGTTACACTTGGGACCTTTAAATTACAGAGTAGCAGAGAGGCTATTTTACGAGATAAACAGACGTCACTTTTAAGTGAGGTGAAGAGAAAATGCAGGTGACCAAACACCACTTTATAATAACCCAGAAGTGCTCTCCTCTACGCTTACTAAAGAGGAAAGCCACTGGTCTGATCAAATGCTAGAAAACATGTTCCACCCAGAACAGACACACAGGCAGGAGGGAGGCCTGGGGAGTGCCATGCAGGGGAGTGGACACACAGACAGGCAGGAGGGAGGACGGGGGAGTGCCGTGCAGGGGAGTGGAACATGCAAAAGCTTCAGGTGAAATGGGACGGGGAGAAGAGAAGCAGAACAGAAGCAGGGGACGGCTAGATGACTCTGAAGTTTTAGCTCCATTTTGGTTTTCCTATTTCAAAACCTAGCTTGGCAGTGCGATAGAGGTTGGAGTGGAAAAGAGGCCAGGGAGGTAATCTATCTCGTCGTAACCTGGGAAGGAACTGACAATAACGGAACAGGCTAGGCAGGACTAAACTGAGGAAGTGGCTGGTGAAGATAAAACAGAAACCAAAATGAAGCTAAATTACAGGGAGAGCCAAGAAATGGGCCAGAGCTGGCAATCCAGAAGGAACATGAGTGGCAGGACATGAGGGTGAGTTGTTGGCCATGGTGAAGGTGGCTCACAGTCAAGGGACAGCAGGTGGCAGGCAGCTGGGTATGTGCAAGTAGCTTGGGAGTTGCACGGGACCTGCACTGTGAATTGGGAGGCTGCTAAAAAGCTGATGTATCTGAGATGACCCCATGGGACAGTATCAGCTGCAAAGCATAAGAAACCATGAACAAAACAGGCTCTGCGAAACACGTTTCAGGAGCAAACCACGAAAGAGCTCTAAGAAAAGAAAATGGCAAAAGAAGACGCAGGGATACGAGGAAAGTGCACTGTACTGTCAAAATATAGTGCAACTCACAGCTGAAGAAAAGGCAAGCAAGATGCACATGCAGGCTCTCCCAGCCTTAGTACCACGTCGGGCTCGGCTGGGGTGAGTGGAAGAAAGAAGAAGAAAGTCATGTGGACAGCAGATGACTGCTGTTCTTCCCATTGCCACACAGATTTCAGAAAAAGCTAAGAGGAGACCAGGAGAGACTTAAAGGCCATTTTGCATATTTAGAAACTATCAAAAGATTCTCCATAAAAATACATACTAGGTGAAGTGCTACCAACGAGGAGGAAGAAGACAATGACTAACTGGTATGATGCTGGCTATGTCACCACTGCTCGAGTGCCTGCCTGCCTGCCTGCCTGCCTGCTACCACCCTCCCCGTCATGATGGTCATGGTGGACTCTAACCCTCTGAAACCATAAGCCTTAAATAAACACTTTGATTAAGTTGCCTTGGTCATGAGGTCTTCTCAGTGCTATCACAGAACTAGATAAGTAACTAAGAAACAGCACTTGTGTGTAGGCCTAGTTTATGATAATGCAAACTATGCCTTGATATTATTTGACAGGGGTAAAGAAGGCCACACACCTCTAGTTGCAGGAAATTTGTTGCATAGATATATAGAAAAGTTCTGTGATTATTAATTGAGACACAGACACACATTTCAAAATCTTAAAACACTAGGGTATGAACTGAATATACTTACGTAATTTGTTTCCTTCTTTGTCATAACCATGGAGATAAATACCACCAAGTTCTAATAACCACCTTGGAATAGAGGATTCGCTAAGATCTGGAAAGTGGTAAACTCTGATCAGTAACAGTAACCTATGTACCTAAAAGAAAACTCACACTGTCAAGGGAACGGTACACAGTAGTTCTACGATCACTCAAACTTGAACAAGACACAACTTACTTAAATCTTGACTAAAACACAACTTATTCAAAAATTAGAAAGAGTGGCTGGTAACACAAAAGCTATTTCCTGCTGAGAAAAACTGACACAAGATTTATAGATGCTGGAAAAAAAAAAAACAGGAAAAAACTCTTATTTTGATGGGTATCTGCAGATTCTGGTCAGCTATCAAGCCATGATTTGACTTATCAACACATGTTAACACTATGAGACCATTTGATTTAACACCGGGGGTGGGGTGGGTCTGAGTGTAATCCAGTGGTAGGAGGGTACTTGCTTAGCACACACAAGGTCATAGATTCCATTCCTAGGTTCCTCCTAAACAAATAAAAAATACATTAGTAATATTGTACTAATAATATTCACATGACCTTGGAATTTGAAGGGGACAAATATCACTATTTAGTCTAGCAAGATGCGACTTTTCTCTGTGTTTTCTCTCTTCCTCTCTAGCCCCCTCCAGGCACTAATGTGGGTTGGGTTCCTCTACCACTGTCACCTTAAGTTCACGAGAGAGTCTCTCACTGAATTTAGAGCTTGATGAACCAATGTGGTTATATTATACTAGCTGGCCAGCAAAGCCCCCTGGAATACTGGCTTTGCCCCACCCTCCATGCCCAGCACTCCAATTACACATGCATCTTGCCATGCCTAGCTTTTGAAGGGAGTGCTAGGGATCTCAACCTAGCCATGCTTGTACAACAGGTAACTTACCTACAGTGCTATCTGCCCACCCCCAAGATGGTGTTTTTCTACAAAGTTTTATATACATACAGTGAACTCTAATGTTCTAGAGCAGGTGGGAAATAATTCAAGAAAAAAACCTAAACTTCTTTAGCAGGAAAAACAAACAACAGACCTAACTAGTGTCTAAGGGAGGCTGAGGACGAAGGTGACAAGGCAGCGCACGGATGATCGTTTCCGTCGCCAGCACTTCCCAGAGAACTTTCCAAGTTTCTCTCTCATTCCCTCTGCCTAGTTTATATCTTTGCTCTATGTCACCAGGAACTAGCAACCTGTGCAAGAATATATGCACTGTTGCATTTAGTATGACATTCTCAATGAGCTAAAAAGATTTAGAAATTGCAGCTATGTGCTCCATTTTTGACAAATACACGTTTTTTTTTGTTTAAACTTACTAGAGTGTTTACATTTCCCACCATTTTACTTCTATTTTCAGTATGCCCTTTCTTGTGGACTCTAATCTAAAGAATGGAGGAGGGAATTAGCTCTAGATCTGTTGACTACTTTGCATTAAGTCTTTAGACTCAGTCACTCCAGAGCCACAGTCATCTAGGACAGGTAATGCTGTACAAGTAGCTGAAATGGCCAATTATGTCTACTTATTCTTGCTAACGTCTTAGAGGGAGACAATAGGTAAGCATTCTGGCAGCATTCTTCCCACATCTGCAAACGACTGTAAAATTCCCTCTAAGATTTCGAACACACACTTTGATGACAGATTTCGACTTAGTGCAAGAGTTTAGAGAAGTCTGCCACAGGGAACCCTTGGGGATAAGCTTGCTTTTCTGGGCTCCCCAGTAGGTTACACAACATTCACAAGCATGAGCAACAACTGAGAAAGCAAAACAGGACAGCAATATCTTCTTATTTCTCCATTGTTTAATGGAATCGAACCAAACACAAATTAGGCAACCATGCTTTTCGTGACAATGCGTGACTTGATAACTGTGATCTGATTTTCTTATGAATGATTTTCCTTCTAAGATTTTGTCACACACTGTCCGTTTGAAAGTACGATTAGGCCCCTAAGGGTAATATTCTAGTGTTTATAATGATAGCTAGGGATGTGTGAAAATACAGACAAGTGTCTAACAGTAACATTTGCATAGATGGTGTAACCCTGTCAAGGTGAAGTCCAACAGCTTACCATTGACAGAAAATTCTTTCCTCCACTGGAAACTCTCATCAAGCATCTTCAGGGTTTCATCCACAACATTGTGTCTCCAAAACAAGTAACTTTCAACCCAGTTATCATCTTGCTGAAGCCTTTCAACATCACGCACATCATATTTTTCTGACTTTTCTAAGGAAAAAACAATAGCGAACATCTATATCAGATTGATTCTGCTGTGAGAAATAACAAAAATAATGGCAAAGAGAAGAAGGATCTGGAAGACAAAGGCATACTTCTCCAAGACACACACACACACACACACACACACACACACACACAGGGATGTTTTTCAGGTAAAAATGCAAGCTAAGGAATTGACTAGATGTCTAAGTGAGAGCAGAATAAAGTTATCCAAAGTCTGTAGATTTGAGAAGATGTCTACCTATGCTGTCCAAGATGTCTTTGAATTCTTGGAGCTCAAGTGATCCTCTTGCCCCAGTCTTAGTAGCTAGAATTATAGCTGTGTACTTCTGCACATGGCACAGAACACAGTTTTGTTTAAAAAAAAAAAAACAAGCAGAAAACTGTCCATTATCTAAAGTGTACTAGCTAATACTTCGTTCCTGTGACAAAATCAAAGGAAAGAAAGAAAGAGTTTTTTGTGGATTATAAGGTGATCTCTAATTTGCAGTCGTTCTTCCTCAGTTTCCCAAGTACTGGGGTTACATGGGTGCACCGCGGAGAGCAGCTAAGGAAGCACTGATTTTCGCTTGCAGCTTCAGGGGTTTAAAGCTATGCCAACTGTCTCTGTTATTCTTCGGCCTGTGATGAGGCAGTATGTCATGGCAGAAATGTACTAGGGAACAAAACTGCTCATATCATGGCAGCCAGGAAGCAGAGAGACAGCCAGCAAGGGACCAAGGAATAGATATACTGTTCAAATGCACATTCCCCCAGTGACAAACTTCTTCCAGCAAGGCCCCTATTAGACCACTCAGCTACAAACTCATCAGTGGATTTGTCCACTGATGAGGTCAGTCAGTACCCTCATGACCCAGTCATTTCTCATCTGCTGCCAGCTGGGGACCAAGGCCTTCAACACACTGTAAAACTGTAAGACAATTCTGAAGCCATTTCTGACAATTCTGAATCCTCTCAGCCTCTGTGCCATAGTGCTTCCCCTCCTCCCCTGGGAACCAAGGACCTAACAGCTACACTCGCACGTACTCAGTTCCTGAACAATTACCCATATACGTATGTTTTGATTCAGTTCCCTGGGAAACAGGGTCAAAATGACCTCTTACCTCATCTGATCTGGCAACAGCTCTCCAGTCAATTATTGGTAATAGCCATTTCAAATAAGCCAATCAGAATAGTCAAAGAACAACCCCTGTTGCTTCTGTGGCCCCTTTAAAAGTAGACTATACCCGCTATTCGAGGTCCCTCGGCTTCCCGAATGCTAAGGGACCCTGTCATGACAGAATTAACAAAATCCTCATGCTTTTGCATCAGCTATGGTATATGAGGTGGTCTCTGGGGGTGACTCCTCCTCGGTGTTTGGACACTAGAGTCCAACAACACAAGCTATTTTTCAGGAAATATTTTACATCGAAACCATAACATACAGCATCACCATCTTTTCAGACTCTGAGGCCAACATCTCCAATAATTTAGTAGAGTGATTAGATTTAATTATAATTGTGCATTTTCATACACATGCCATGCTCCCCACTACCTTCTCTACCAGATCAGCCTGCTTGTAGTGCTATCTACAAGTTTATCATGAGGGAATTCTTCAAATTTGCACATCCAAATTTGACCATTTGGGAGCAGCCTTTTCAGATACTTCCTCTTCTCACAAATATTTCCTGTGACCAAAAGTCATTCTTGGGTGAGCTGCAGCAACAGGTCTTCATTTAAGCTTTTCCTAAGGCATTCATTCGTATTTCTCTTGAATCAGAGACCACTGGTGCGCACACCACCTCTCCCAAGTAAATAGTAAAGTCCCAGTCTTTCTGCCTTGAGAATTCCCCAGCTGGCACACGCCTTTAATCCCAGGGAGGCAAAGGCAGGTGGATCTCCTTGAGTTCAAGGCCAGCCTAGTTCACAGAGCTAGTTCCAGCTAGGGCTATTCCTCAGAGAAACACGGCCTCAAAAAACAAACAAACAAAACGAATTCTCCCAAGCAGATGACACATTTTTTGACAGACTCTAGTCTGTCTTTATTTTTACTTCTTCAACCATCCATTCCCTCTTAAATGCTAAAGCAAAGAGATCTGGAAAATTCCCTGGTTTCTGTATCTCCTTTTCTTTCACAAGTATTTAGTTGCTAGGTTGTACACCGCCTACCTCCTCTCCACTCGTACAGCCTTTAGTTCAGGGCCTTGAGATAACAGATGGAAGGGCAGGAAAGGGTACAGTGCATTAAGACAATTAACCTCTTTGAGTCTCCACTTTCTCATCTTCAAACTGTTTTAGACACTCAGAGGCCTGCATGAGGGTCAGATGAGAAAGAATGGATGAAAGTGTGTGAAAATGTAAAACACTACACAGTATGAGACCATAAATCGCACATTTGTGGAAAGTCGTCTGGGGTGAAGATTTTAATGCATGGGCTCGATTTTTCTAATCTAGAAAATAAGTGGTTCCCCACTACGTAAACTTTAGGAAACAGTCTTAGCTCTGTAATTTGAAGACTCCTTAGCATCGCAAGCACATTTTCCTTGAACAGTAAATGACATTTGAGAGCATAAGGCGGCTTTAAAAGAGTTAACACAGCCTCTGTCTCATTAAGGAGGGCTCACTGTTTCGCCATTGTACCAGTAGGATATTTTCCTTAATATTACAGCTGCCTTCATTCACTTGAAGGAAAATGTCTGCCACACAGTCCAAGTTAGCATAGGCACAGTTTCCTTTGCAGCTCGTCTTCCAGATAAAAATGGTGCTCAGTGACAAGGGGACTAAGTAAGCTCCCAAGTCAAACACACTTACCATGGAGAAATGTTCTATGGGCACACCCCCATCTTCTCACACAAGGCATTAAAAGCACGTGTCTTCAAAGATCAAGGTTTAATAAAATTAGCGGTATCATTAGAGATCTTCTAAAATAAATCCGACTATTCTCTCTCCTTTCATGAACATCATAAGCACTACGATGACTACTTTCCTTGGCTCCAGTCACAGAGTCAGCCGTTTTCCCTGGTATTGCTTTGTATAATCAGTACAAATGGAAAAAGCAAAATTATATCTTAGGACTGTGATTAAAAACCGTTTGACCTCAGAAGCTCTGGAAAAGTCTTAGGCACCCACTAGGGTCCCAGACTATACTGAAAAGGACTTTGGTAGAAAAGTATTCCCAAGTGGCATAAACAGAGAAACGTTATCGCTAACGTTATTACTCTTGGTAGCGCTGCCATCAAGACGCTGGCCACTACCGGCAATGTAAAGCCCTCTTCCTTTGCTAGGGTTCATAGATACCAATCTCTGCAGGCAGAAGTTCCAGGTAACGTGCTTAGTAACAGGAATGTATTTACACAGGAAATGCTGCTGCTGCTGTCTTAACCTTAACCCTGGACAAGCAGACATGAAATCAGATAAGGGGGAAAAAATGAGAAGAGACAGCTGGAGAGGGGAAGAGGCAAAGGTTAGCAGAGGGAGGCAGGAGAAGAGTAGAAGCAGGGATACAGAACAAAAGGAAATAGGGAAAGGGCCAAGGGAGGCAGGCGGGAGAGAGTAGAAGACAGCAAGAGAGAAGAGGGACATAAAGGCAGACAGAAGGAAGAGAATGGGAACAGGGAAGGAAGTGACCAGTCAGCATTCTATGACTTTGGATCACACAGTTGAGGGACATGACTAACTATACTTAGTACACTAAAATCCACAGTTTTCTTTTAAACTTCATTATATCATTCATCAATTTCTTTCTATTATCTACAGCGTGCACGTGTGGTGGTCAGAGGACAACTTTCTGGAGGGAGCCAGTTCTCCCCTACCGTATGTGTTCTAGGAATTGAACTCAGTCAGAGTTGGTGGTCTGCACCTTTAGCCACTGAGCCATTTTAAGGAGCCCTCAAATCTCTTGTTTTCATACACAGGCTGTAGATTCCTCCACGTATCTTTAGGTCGGATGAAAGTCTGGACAGGGGTTTGGGAGAGAAGTACAAACTATAGATGTGTTGAGAATGGAAGTCATTGGGAAACAAAACAACAATAATATCAACAAAACCCAGTTGGCCACATCTACTCGGAATCTCTCCATATCTGTCAAGCTAGCTGGAAGACTGAGTGAAAGGCGATCTATAACAGAACAAGTCTCACGTTGCAGAGTGCATCAGAACCACTCAGGGCTGGCAACACAGGTTCCGTACCTAGATCGTGAATTTTGGAGGCGATCCAAGCATCAGAAAGCTGGCATAGGCCCATATCTAGTGAACCTCTGGTCGACTGCAAGGCTTGGCAATTCCCACCACCCTACCCTATGTAGGGTTAGATGGTAAATATCTTAAACCTTAGGGACACAGATATCCTGTTGCCGATTCCTTGTATGTGTATTTGAAAGTCCTTTAAAATATAAACTGAACCAAGTAATCCTCAGGTGAGGGCTGTACAGAAACAGGCCTTGGATGATCTCTAGTCAGTTGCAGGGAAGGTGGAACATTCTACTACTTCAGCTGCTTTCCTTCCAGAGCACCAAGGTCTAAATTTTCACCAGTCACCAGCTAACTATCCAGGCTAAAGAGACTTCATGGATTTTGGCCATTCCTACATGTTATGGGCTGTGTCAAGGCCTCAGTGTGGACTCATTATATACAATCTGGTGTGTGCTCTTCTTAGTTCAAATCAAATGCGGGAGAATGTGGGGCCCATCTCATTAAAAATCCAGGCTTGGTGACACAAGCCTGTAATTCCGGTTACTCGGGAGTCCAAGGCCTACTTCAGCTTCACAGACTTAACAGATACCTTTTCAAACTAAAAACTGGGAAAAAAAAATGGCTAAGTTATACAACTGAATGGAAGAATGGTAGTGTGCTAGCCTAGCACGTATGAATCCCTGGGTTCAATCTCCAGCTCACAAACATGCACACACGCCCTATGGAAACACTAGGGAAAATAAGCAATAAGCATTCATTTTTAAGGAAACAGCTCTTTAAATCACAGGCAAATGTCGGAGAGCCTGTGTAATGAGGCAGAGGGCATGATGGGAGTGCAGGCTGCGGCTGCTCCTGCTCTGCTGAGCTCCAAGAGCTCAGGAAGGTGGGAGAGTCGCCTCTCCATCCTCTCAATGCCTACCAACAATAGATGTGCATGAAAACTTTGAATCCGAGTGATTATCTCTGTATAAGTCTGCCCCCCCACCTACCCTGACATTTCTCAGGGCCTTGATCTTCAATAATAGATTGCATTGTTCTTGCCCTTTTGAAAAGTTAAAAATGTACAGAAGAGAAAATAAAGTTATCAAATACCAAGGCAGCAAAGACCCTGAATTGGAGAAAAAAAAAATCAAACCCAAACTTACTGAACTTACTGACTTCAGCTAAAATTACCCCTGATCTTCCAATGATCTTTTCCTAGTTTTAACATTTTTCTGGTACTTTCCATTGTGCTACTCTCATTAAACCCCGGGTTATTTAGCAGAAGTAAGAATTGCACACATTGCTGGGAGGTTATTAATCCATAGAGGTATGTTGTTTTAGCTTCCTGAAATTTAATTTGTTTCTAAGTACCTGCTTATTATGACTCCAAATATACTTGCCTAGTGATGTGAGAACCCAGCCTTTCTGATCTAGTTGCTTTAGAACTTTCTGAGAGTTCTTTTATTACTTATCACATGAGACGTGTTTGCAAAAGCTCCTGTATCCATTTTCTATTTGTTGGGTCGGAAAACCTATACACGCACACACACACAAACACATACAACAAAGTTACTCAACGGTGTGTCTACAATCAACTTTGTTCACTGTGCTGATAAAATGTAAAATTTTAAGGGTAATTTCACCTGCTGTGTTCTAGTTGTGAAAGAAATCTGCTGGAATTGATTTTTTTTGCATGTTTATAGATTTCTTAAGTTTCCTTTTTTAATTCCGGGAACTTGAATTTTTAAAGCTACATACATCATTAAGTATTTTTTGAGTCGTCGAATGTCTTGTTCACTGAAAATATACAGCAGTATTATGAAAAAAAAAGAACCATGGGCAACTAGAAAAGGTAAATGAATAAGTTCTCCACAAACATAAACTTTGTAACATTGTTACGTTAGTTAGTGAAATGTATCAAATTTATGTCCTCTCATTCTTTGTAAAACGGTGACTGCAGGGGGAGAGAGTCCTTTGGAAAATTCTGATTCTATTCAATAGTCTACAGATCTTTTATTGTTGTTGTTTTATTTAATTTTGAGACAGGAATCCATGTAGCCCAGAAGGGCCTCAGACACAATACGGAGCTGAGGCTGGCTTTCAACTTCTGATTTCCTATGTCTAAATCAAGTGCTGGGATTACAGACCTGAGCTACCACCACACTTGGTTCTTCTAGATATTTTATTGTGATGGCTAACTTAATGTCATCTTGCTGTAGCCTAGAAATATCTAGAGAGAGTCTCAGTGAGGGACTGGATACATTGGGTTGAACTGTGGGCTTGTCTGTGGAGGACTGTCTTAATCAAGTTAATTGACGTGACAAGGCCCAGCCCACTGTAGGCAGCACTATTACCTTGTCAAGAAGTCCAGAACTATGGAAGAGGAGAGGAATGGGGCATATGCAAGCAAACAAATGACTCCAGACGCATGCATTTTGCTCTTCTCTGGAATGTAGATACAGTGGGACTTGCTATTTGAAGTCCCTGTCTCCACTCACCCATAACACTGAGAAGTAAAATAAATCCATTTCTCCTCTCAGTTATCTTTTGGTCAGGGTGGTATATGACTAGGGATAAATTACATAGAGAGATGAATTTTTAAAACCCACTGAAAAGTAAAAGGATATTTGCTAGGTAGTGTAAAGGGTCATTACTGGGACTAAAGATTAAAAAGTAAGCAACAGGTCTACCAATTCTTCATTCTCATCTAAGTTTATGACTCAAGCCTTTGACAAAAGCCACATTTCATGTCCTCTAAAGCAGAGACTTAGTCACTTTAGAACTATCATAAGGATGAAAATCAATCCTTTTCAAAATCTGACTGACAATTATACACATTTATGGCACATGTAAACATCGTAGAACATATAAATCAAGCTAATGGAGAGATATTTTTCCATACTTTTTATTTTTTTTATTTTTTCGAGACAGGGTTTCTCTGTGCCTTTTGGAGCCTGTCCTGGAAATAGCTCTTGTAGACCAGGCTAGCCTCGAACTCACAGAGATCCACCTGCCTCTGCCTCCCAAGTGCTGGGATTAAAGGCATACCCCACCACCTCCCAGCCCAATACATTTCACTTTTATTTTAAGTGTACCTAAAATCTGCCTTAGTAACTTACAGGTATACAATGTTGCTATTAACTATACTCACTGTGTTTTACAAAGATCTCTTGAACTCATGCCTGCTGTCTGATATTTTCTATCTGTTGACCCTCCGTTTCTTTCTGTGTTCAGAAATGTATAGGCAATGTTCACAGCAGCAGTGTGTAAGAAACCAAGCCTGTCAACAACTGAATGTCAACTGCTTTATGCATCCTAGGAACTATTACAACATCCCCAAATTAGTTATATTACAATATGAAGGAATCCCAAACTCAGGCAAATCACTGGAAATATAAAGGTTAAAAAGAAACAAAAATGTAATCAAGTTTTTGTGGAGGAGACTTCTTAGGCAATAAAACTAAGGAAAATCAAGACAATGAGTAATACAAAAGGCAGGAAAGGTGTCTCGCAAATGCCACAGTTCATGGGAAGCATCTAAGATAATGGACCTAGATCTCTGGCTGAATAGTAAGTACATGGTTGCATATCCTTTCATTTTTAGGGACTACATCCATTAAAATCATCAACATTCAACTAAGACAAAATGAAAGTGAAAAGGTCAGTAATATCACTGGGTGAGAGGAATCACCTTAAATAGCAACTGAAGAAACATAAAACAATGGGCGATTTTTAGTTTAAAAAGCTGCCAAAATCAGCAATAGTGACATAAACAAAGAAAGGTGTATGTATAAATAAACATAATCATACAGAAAGAAGGTTAGCCAAACTAGTAATGAAATGCAAACTTAAAAACTATTAGTTTAGCAATGATGACACTAACCATGGCTAAGGTGTGGGAGACAAAGAATATTGCACAAGGCCAGCAGAAATCAACTTGGGCAGGAAGTATGATGGAAGTTTGATGTATATTATCAAACAGGCCCCAGTTATTTACTTGGGAAAACAATAATTTGATTCCAAGACATGACTCTAAAGAAGTAATCTGAACTGCTTCATAAAGTTGTGCTAACAAAAACATGGGAGTAATCTCGATGTGCAGAAAGGGATTCTCTAAATGAAATGACAATTGTGTTTTACTAGTAGGTTCAAATATTTTTGAAAAAAATCTATACAATGTGACTTACTTTGGGGAATAAGATCATGTCAATGAAAATGTAACATACAAATGATAATCAGAATGGTCTTTAAACTTTGCTTTCATAAGGATATAGAGAAAAGATTAGAAGAAAATCTACCACTATTAATTATTTCTAGATGGTAGGCAGGCCCCCCCCCCTTTTTTTTTTTACTGTTCTGCTACCAACTAAGTTTATTTAAATAAATTCCTCTACCTTTAAGGTCAGAAAAGCCCTTGAGCACACGTACTGAAGTATAACGCACCACCCGGACATTTCAGGTTCTCTACACCATATTTCTATTGTTTTCATCCATGTGCACAGCAAGCTTCCAGTGCTTCCTGAACAAGATGCATACCTTTTCGCCTCAGTGCCTTTGCTCAGACAGCCTGACCCACCTAGATCACCTTCTCTACCTGGCCAAGTTCCACCTGAGTTCATAAGAAACACCACCTGGGTTAGTCAGCTTTCTGTCACCACAACAAATAGCAGAGATCAAGAGAGTGAAGGTTTATTTTGGCTCAGAGTGTCAGAGGTTCAGGCTGTGATCAGTAAGCCTAGTTGCTTTTGAACCTGTGGTGAGGAAGGACATGAGGCAGGTAGCACGTAAGAGGCCCAAACTGATAACAACATGGTCAGGGAACAACAAGACAAGGAAGGAACCAAGGTTTCATAATCATGTTTAAAGGAACCATTCCCAAGAACTCTTACTAGATGGTCAGTCCTTCTTTTGTTTGGTTGGTTTCGGTTTTTCAACACAGGGTTTCTCTGTGTGGCCCCAGGTGTCTTGGAACTTACTTTATAGACCAGGATGGCCTTGAACTCACAGATTTCCGCCTGCCTCTGGCCTCTGGGAGGGATTAAAGGCCTGTGCCAGCATTGGCTGGGCTATAAATAGCTCTTCAAGATTCTGCAATTTCCCACTAGCACCATGATTTAGAACAAGCTTTTCTAAGGTTTGGGAGCTGCTCAGCTTTTCCACAACATTGCTTTGAACTCAGTACTAACCTGCTCACCAAGCTGCAGGTATCTTTGTCTTCTCAGGCTTCTTTGAGAAAAGGTCTCAGAAGTTTAGGGCGGAGGGCAAATCTCTAGGTAGTCAAGGCTAACCTTTCTCAATTCCCAATCCTGCTTTCAGTTCCCACTTCCTGGAATTACAGGTGAATACTCTGTGCTGGAGGGACTCATTTGGTCCTTAGTCCTTGGGATCCAGCTCACCTTGTCGAGTGGTTTATTCTGTCCTAAGGCCACCACTAGAGTGCACACATTAGGAAAATGGCTCTATCATTCATTAATACTGACAGCCTGGTTTACAGAATTAAACAGATAATGAGTACTTTCAGAGCTGAATACATTATTGTCACAAAGAGAAAGAAGAAAAAAACAGGAAATGTTTCTTATTTGAGACTCAGCATGGAACTTCTCACAGTAACAATGACTGAGAAAAGTACCATAATTACGGACCCGTATTTTCCTCTTTTTGCCTGTTCAAGATCTTCCCCATATTTGGTAATATTTTCTACAGGCAAAAAAAAATTGAGCTTGGAATTCCCAAGAACCTGTTTTCATATGAATGTCTAAAGAGAGATACTAGTGGATAATACTTTTCTTTAGGAAAAACATCATTATGGCTTGTATGCCTTAAACCTTTTATGAAGCAAAATATTGTTAATGACAATAGAAACTGAAAAACAAAAGTGGATGTTCTAAACAGAAAGTTAGGTTTTCTTTTTATTTTATCTCTTTCTACACACATACACACACACATACACACACACACACATTTTTATTTTTTCAAGACAGGGTTTCTTTGTATATCCTTCGCTGTCCTAGAACTAACTCTGTAGACCAGGCTGGCCTCGAACTCACAGAGATCTACCTGCTTCTGCCTCCTGAGTGCTGCGATAAAGGCCTGCACTACCACCACCCGGCTACTATTTATAGTTTTTAATGATGGGATTTCACTTTTGTTCATACTCACCTGGAACTCAAATGTCCTCCTGCGGTTCTAGGATTACATGCACTAAGAAGCACGTCATCTTTACCAAGGTGAATTTGTAGATAGTAACCTTATAAGGGAGAATCCACATGAACTAAAAAATAAAAAAGCCTTCACAGTACACCCGCAACTTTCCAGTGAGAAAGTCTTTCATGGTTTCTACTTGCCTTGCCGATAGAGTCTAGTTTACAACTCTGGTGTAGATAACTCACAGACCAGTTCACCTATACCTAAGGGTGTGTATTAAGTGTAAAAAGCCACCCCATGCCAAACACTATCTTTCTCTGAAAGAAAAAAAAAACAGTTTGTCTTTCTGACATACATTGTGAAGGCTACTCTTTGCCAGACTGTTGGTAGCAAAGGGGAGCTGCTTAGGTCAGTTGACATGGAATGGCAGTTCTTCCAATGATCTTCTGATGCATATCTTAAAGGAGTGCCATAGTCATTCAATGATTATGTACTGAACACTGCAAGGTACTGAGGGGTGAGAAAAATACATAAAGCATCTGCCTTCAACTTCCATAGGCTGCTACTAGTAACTATTCCCGAACCTGTCATCTACAGGCGGAAAGGAACAATAAACAAACAGGACAATTACAGGCTAGGAGGGAAAGTATGCAGGACAGGAAGCTACTTAATAACCAGTGAAGGCCTCTCAGATACATTGAAACCCTGAAAAGACAAAAACAAAACAAAACAAAAAGGCCCAACCAGACACAGTAACTGGCGAAGAGCAACCCAGGCCCTGAGGAATGGAAAGGTCCCAAGATGCAGACAGATGCACTCTGTTTGAAGAACACAAGCGAGGCAGTGTAGATATATTTATCGAACTGGGGATCATGTTTTGGAGTGTGATGTCAATTTTGTGGGTCGCTGCATTTTATAAAAGAAAGTCAAATAGAAAATCCACCAGCCACATGTTTCTAGACTATTTTTTAATGAACTTTTGCTTCGTGTGTGTGTGTGTGTGTGTGTGTGTGTGTATTGGCTTGCTATTTGTGTGTTTCTTAATGCAGGGGGTGGTCAAATCTGCACTAAGCAAGGACAGTAATAACAGGTGAGGATGGACAGGTAGCCAAGAGCTAGGCAATATATGGCTTTGCATTTGTAGGCCACCGGGAAGAACTGGAACTTTATTCTAAATACACACAGTGGGAAGGCACTGAAAGGTTTCAGGCTGGGGAGGGACAGGACTTAATCCGACATTGCGACGTTGCTGAAAGATTACTAAAGCGAAATCCAAAAGGCCAGGCCAAAACTCTTAACACTGAGGATTCTGAGAAAATTGCTTAATCTTACTACACTCCGCTTCCCTCATTTAAAAAAAAAAATGAGAAGACTGAATCAAGATGACCTTTAAGACCTTGGAGATTACATAACATAGTTATCTTCTGCTTGAACCCTTGAGCATAAGTAAATGACTATTATAGAATCACCAATTCTTTAGTTATGAGTTACATCTTAGTATACTCTAACCCATGTAGCTGTGAATTACATTCATATAGAGCACTATTTTACAACGATGGCCTTACTGTAACCAGCTATGATATCAGGCACGAGTGAGATCTCGGTGGTAAAAGCGAGTGGAGTGCTTTTGCAACTCTCTGGTACAAAGTTTGGTGCGTGAAGAAAACTGGCCATGAGGTATGAAAAGGTTTACTGACAGGACTATTTGGAACAGATTTCCTTACATTTGTTCTAGGTCATCAACTGATGTACAATACAGAACAGTATAGAAGTATAGGAATCTTCTGGTAAGCACTAAAGTCATAAGTTTAATTCCTTTCGCAGTAACCAAAGGACTGAGGCAAAATCTATATTGACAACCGACTAGTTTTTACTTCCATACTTGACAAACTAAAACATGCTTCTTTACTTACTCCTCTAACCTTATTTACATTTCACAGATATGGCAGCAGGAACTCAGAGCATGTAAATAAGCTATTTAGTGGAAGGGTCCAGAGTAGCATCAATCAAGGCAGATGGCAACTTGAGCTTTTAAATTCCATATTTATAACTATTGTAAATATTTAAAAAATACTGATCAGATGTACTTGACAACTCAAGTATCTATGACATTGAGACAGTGAATGTTCAACCAATAAATCAACTCTGACTTACAGAAACTTTCAAATACAGAGCGTGATAGATACTTGTGAATAGCACTTTTGGTTTTAAGAAGCGGAATTAAGCAAAATAAAGGGAACTGGATTACCAAATTATGTCCAAAGCGTATAGCAAAAGTACAATGACAGTTTCCAGTTTATTTTCTGGTGAAAGGCCAAGACAAGAACCGTGAACTGCAGTATGCCATTTACCAAATAGCCCGCCAGGGCCATGAACACAAGATGCTAAACATTCTGGTTTCTAACTTACATTAACCTTTTAAAGGAAGAAGCGAGCACACCATCTGCCCGTCTGAAGCAGAGCACACAGCATGGCAAAACCCTTGAAACACGGACAGCATCTTTCCAGGGAAGGTTGAAAAGGTCTCTAACATCTGCCAGCAAAAACACCCGAACATCCTAGCAAAAGTTAGATATGTTCGCTGCACACCCCATTTCAAGCCCTAGAACGCATGCTCACCTGTCACATACTCAGTTTCGAATCTTCGCCGGGTCTCAGAGATTAGCTTGGCTTTATTCTGAGCGTTATTCTGCATGGGAGACACAACAGAACCTTAGATGCTTATGATCTTTACTCAGCTCACTCTCAACACAGCGCACCTACACCGGAGCGCACGGACCCTGGACCAGGAAGACGGCTTCCCGGTCCGGTGACCCAGCAGTGGTGCGGTGCTGCTCACCTCGGCCATGGTCACAGTCGCGGACTTGATTGTAGCTGTAGCCGTCGCCTGTTCCACAGCCCGCAACCAAGTATCTCATCACCAGCCAACCCAGCCCAAAGGTAGACTAAGAAGGGAGGGAGGAGGAGGAGGAGGCGGTCGCGTGACACCGGAAGGTAGAAGGAAGTGCCTTCATACTGTCCAATCCCCTACTGTCGTCCGGGGGTAGAGGCGGGAAGAAGTGCTCTGCTAGGCTCCCACTTGTTTCTATAAGCAGAAACTCCGCCCTCCGCCATCCTCCAGGCACAGCTGTCCTGCCCCCAGCAGCCTGGAGCACTCAGACGCTGTCCCTGAAGCACAGCCCCTGGCAGAGAAGCTGGTTATTCGCTTCCACCACTCGGAGGCTCCACCCGCTCCGGTCTCCCCTGGCAACCGTCTCCATCAGGCTCAGCCTTCTAATTTTTTTTCACTCAGCTATTGGGCCGGCTGTCCCAGCGTGCAATGCGCGAGCGGGAGGTTTGGAGTAATAGGTGCTTCTGGAACATGGCGATTTGGCTGCCTTGGAGAACTATTTCTGTCTCCTGACCCGTCGAGGATGGTTTGGATTGTGAGTGTTCTCTATATCCGGCGATGAGTTCTGTTAAGAGTTTTTGTTGTAGTGTCTTGCATTATAGTGCTGACAGGCCTGGCTGGAACTTGGTCTGTAGCCCAGGTTGGCCTCAACTCTCACACAGGCTCCTGTTTCTGTTTCTCAGATCGAGACTGCAAGTGTTACACCACCACTCTTGGTTGTGGAGTGAGACGCTTGCAAGGAAAATGTCTTTCAACTCTCGAGTTGAAGTGGTTATAAAAAGTTAAAAGGAAAGGTTGCTTGTTGCTAACGAGGTGGGGGTAGGGCTCGTTTCTGCCATATAAGTGACATTTGTGGTTGTCACAGGTTGGGGAAGGGAGTGCATCTGATTTTGAATGGCTAAAAGCCTGGGATGCTGCCAGGCTTGTGGGACAAGTCACAGTCCTTACCAGGGCAAAATGCAAACCTTGCCAAGGCTGGTAAAACTTAGATTTATAAAGCACTGGAACAAACCTTAGTGTGGTGGTTTAGTTGAACATAATGCTGCCTTTCTTAAAAATTGACAGATACTAAAGTCTACTTGTAGAAATTGCAAATCCAGCAGCCCTTCCCCTCCACCAAAATAGAAAACCCGAGTGTTTCCTCATAAATCACTCATCTGTAGCTGGTTCACCATAATAAGGCATGTAGCATCTTTCCCACAGTGTTTCCAATGTTTATGCTTTTATTGCAAAAGTTGAACACATTGTCTAAAACTTGTTTGAAAATAATCATAAAATTACTTGAATAGATAAAATCTCCCCTAACCTCCATTCCCCTAGTTTGATACGCATATTCCTTATTAAAATTTAACCATCATGATATGCAATACATCCCTCTTAACTGTAGTGTGATGTTCCATCTGTTTATTTTCCTACTGGTAATCATTTGAATTTGTAATTTTTATATTTCAAATAGCAATGCAGTATATATTTTAGAGTAGTGGTATCCTGCTCTAAGTAGTTCTGTTTCTCTGGAATCAGCTCAGAAATGCAATTTCCAAAGATACACATTTCAATTTATTGCCAGGTTAATCTATCTTTCTTTCTTTCTTTCTTTCTTTCTTTTTTTTTTTTTTTTTTCAAGACAGGGTTTCTCTGGAGCTTTGGAGTCTGTCCTGGAACTAGCTCTTGTAGACCAGGCTGGCCTTGAACTCAAAGAGATCCACCTCTGCCTCCCAAGTGCTGGGATTAAAGGCGTGCGCCACCACCACCAGGCTAGGCCAAGTTAAATTCTATAGTCACTGCTCTCTTTCATAAATTGCTTATTAATTATCCCCCAATCATGAACTTTGTTCCCCATTCATATATTTCAGGACTGCCACTCAGATGCAGTAGTACCATTCTGTGATGTTTGTGTTTTTAATCCATTCCATGTGTTGTCATTATTTAAACGAGTGATTCTGTATGTACATAGCCACTGAAACAAGAGAGAACAACATTTTCCTATGTCTGTTGAATTTAGAGGCTGTTCCTTTAATTACGTTGCTTTTACTCCTTCTCTCACTCTGCTTTCCTATAAGCATTCCTGGCTGTCCTGGAACTCACTTTGTAGACCAGGCTGGCCTCGAACTCCCTCTGCCTCTCAAGTGCTGGGATTAAAGGCGTGCGCCACCACCTCCTAGCTGGCAGTTTTTTTCTTAATAGGGAAATGCTTACCAGGGCAGTATGATTAACCGCGTTGGCTAAAGAGACAAGGTGATTCTTTTCGAAAGCTGGCAGCATTGCCGATGAGTATTGTAAGCATGGATCCATGCTGCAACCTTGGGACCGTTTACCTTCATTAGAGTAAGGGGTCTGAATTTACAGAAAGGAAGGAGGAGAATGGTTATTTTGAGAGTGTAGTTGTAAACCTGAAGTGACGAGTGCTGTGTTGAAACAGATAATAAGCACAAGTCATTGCCCACAGTTACTTAATTCTTCTCTTCATTATAGTTAGCTGTCTTCGCCCTCAGTTTTCCTCTATTTTGAATAGCAATAGTTTCCTCCAGTCATAAGGATGTATTGTAAAGTAAGAGGTATTTCTTTTGTTTGTTTGTTTGTTTTCTATAGTGATTTGGAAGCTTTGTTTTTCAGAGTTTTCTTTCATCATGCATCCTGTACAAACGTTGGCCTTAGGAAACAGGGGCCAAGTGTCTTGGCTATGGGGAGCAAACTAATTCAGCCATCAACCTTTTTAGGGAAGTCTGAGTTTCAAGACAAGTAAAGCATTGATTAACCGAATCTCATTCCAAAGATATTAAGATAAACCCAGATTAGATTTAGTAGATTTGTAACAGAGGGAAGTAGAAAATTCGCTGAGCCAGAATTTTTTTTTTTTTTTTTTTAGTGCTCTCAGAGTTTCTCTGGCCTATGCTAGCCTTCTCCCGTTTTTATCTCCAGAGTAAATTAGAGGTATAGTCTACCACATCTAGCCTCCAGACACCTTTAAATTAAATTTGGGGTGCGGTTTTGTGTGTGTGGCCGGCCGTGGCGCACATAGGAATGTCAGAGGACAGTTTTCTGGAGTTGCTTCTTGCCTTCTTACTCTGTCGGGACAGTCTAGTTTCTGCTGATGTTTTCCACGTTCCAGGTTTAGATGTCCTGTGGGCTTGCCGGAGGTTCTCTGGTCTCTGGGTCCCATCTCACCAATGGAATGCTGGGATTGCAAGGCACACCCCTGCAGCAGGCTGCTGTTTTTTTTTCCTGAAGTCTGCCTCTTCTGCTTGTGCAGTCCTGTGCAGTTAGCACCTTTACTCGCCTGATAAAAGGGACTTTTAATAGAACTTCTAAATAAAGCTTGCCGCGCTCAGAGCACATTCAGGTCTCTTTTCTGAATTAGTGAGTCACAGTCTTGCATTGTGTAAGTATGGCCTTGTCACCAGGTGTGTAATGCATACCTGTAATTCCAGCACTCCAGAGGCTGAGGCAAAGGGTTAGGAGGTCAAGGGCAGCAAAGGTCTATTATTCAGCAAGGCCGTCTCTTCATAAAATGGTGTCACAATTGTATAAGAAGTTTTTTGATCTGTTTACTTAAAATGAAATATATGGTTACCTGGGTGATAATTTTCTAACAAAATATGCTTTCTACTCTGCCTACTCCATTCAGTCTTCCTTCTTTGTTTTCCCCTTAGGATTAACGGCCTCAATTGGAATCCCCTTGCATTTGGACCGGGGTCAACACAGAGACTGGATGTGTATTAGGATGGCTAGCAACCAAGAAATGCCATTTAAGGAGCAAGCAAAATTCTTGTCTTATAATGGAGAAGTCCTTGTTTTTCATTTGTCCAAAGCCTATTTTGAAGATTGTGAAATGCCTACAGACACGTCTGCATTATATGTCAAAAGGATGCTATTTGACAGAGAAAAAGGAGCCTTTGTTCTGATCTCCACGGGTTTTTTAAGGATTAAGGAGAAAGCTTCACATTTAAAAATTCTGTCTTGTAAATGTGTGTCAGATTTCAAAACTGGAATTAACCTCCCTTGCATTTTGATACAATATCAGAAATATAATAGTAGAGACTTCACCTATTGTATACTGTTTCTTCACAATCTGAATAAATTTGAACGACATTTGAGCTTCACACTCGATCATGCGCTGGACGAGAGCTTAAAGATCTTTGACGGTCCTATAATTTTTTGGCAATATCTCAACAAATTCTTCTATATCTCTTCCCAAACTGGAGAGGTTACCAACATATCAGCTACTCTTTCTTCCGTTGAGTGGGTAGGTGAGATCGAAAATTTTGGTGTAGGATTTTTGGGGCTGGCAGAACCACCTGCCGCTGGTACCCATAAGTTTTCAGAATCAGATTGTGAATTTTCTGATTCCAACCTTTGTGCATATGACCTTAAAACTCAAGAAAAATTAAGCACTAGTTACCTGATCCCTCTTGCTTATAGTAGTATTATAACTCACGTGCACGTCCGTGCTGCTGAAATGGTCGACCATCAGCTACGAATGGCTCTGATTGCCCTGACGCAAAAGAACCAGCTCATTTTGTTCCACAATGGCATTCCTGTACGAGTATGCCAGCTTCCCTTTGTAGATCCTTGTTCCGTTCAGATCCTCGATTCAGGCAAAAGAAACCGATTTTTCATCGTGTCATTCAACTCCAAGGCTTGTGCTGTTTCGGAAAAGAAATTTAAGGTACAGTGCTTGATCTTAATCTTAACAATAATTCAGCGGGTCGTCTTGGGCTTTTCTTTTCCTGTGTTTGCTGTGTTGGGTTTTTTTGAAACAGGGCTGGGTCTTAATAGCTAGTACAGACAGCTGGAGAGTTGTCTACTTTCAGGAGTCCTAGATTACAGCCTTGTGCTTCCATCATGTCCAACTCTTCGTAGACTTTCTAAGCATTCCAGTTTTTCGTAAGTCAGTTTTTAGCATTAGGCTTTGTAGATGTTTTATTGCTTTTCTGGTTTCGTTTTTGTTTTTTGTTCTTGAAATTGTCTGAATTCTACTTGATAATGATTTGGGGCCTTGGTGTTTGAAGTCATAAAGCCTTTGAGTTTGGAAGCATAAATATATAACTAATTATATTTATCTGTCATTTATTCTATGTGTCATTTTTATCAATGTGATCATACTGCAATACCTAAGTTAGAAGAAGTACAGTTATTATACCTGAACAATTATACTTAGTAGTTAAGACAAAACAATAAACGTGGTAGGATTTAAAATGGAATGAAACATTTTCTAATATTCAATACCAAGCCTTTACTATTGATGACCTACCATGAAAGGTTTTAGATAATAGAATTAATATTTTATTAAATAATAAAATCATTTCTTTAATAGTCGGGGTTTTTTTTTTTTCAAGACAGGGTTTCTCTTGTATAACAGCTCTGGCTGTCCTGGAACTCCCTTTGTAGACCAGGCTGGTCTCAAACTCAAAGAGATTCACTTGCCTCTGCCTACAGAGTGCTGGGGTTAAAGGTGTGTGCCCTGGCTATCTGGCAAAGATTGGTTTTTCTTCCTTCCTTCCTTCCTTCCTTCCTTCCTTCCTTCCTTCCTTCCTTCCTTCCTTCCTTCCTTTCTTCCTTCCCCTCTCCCTCCCTCCCTCCCTCCCTCCCTCCCTCCCTCCGTTCCTTCCTCCTCCCTCTCTCCCTCCTTCCTGCCTGCTTGCCTTCCGTCCTTCCTTCCTTTTTTCTTCCTTTCTTTCTTTTTTGTTTTTCAAGACAAGTTTTCTCTGTGTAGCCTTAGCTATTCTGGAATTTACTCTATAGACCATGTTGGCCTCAAACTAACAGATCCACCTGCCTCTGCCTCCTGAGTGCTGGGATTAAAGGCGTGTGCCACCACCACCTGGCTAATAACAGTTTTGTCCCTATATAGAAAGTAGCATATCTTTGTGGAAGGTATGAATCTGTTTATTCTGCTTCATTTCAAGAAGGAATTGAGGTAGATTACAAAAATACATACAAGCATAGATTTAAGTAAATAAAGAAAATCTCATCATGCTCCCAGACTAGCCCTTCATAAAAGCCTTAGAGATATTTAGTTCAGTGACAGGACTACATTTTCTCTTAGGCTTTCTCTCAAGTGGAAATTGTCTCTGCACGTTTTGACAAGAATCTATTTAGTGACCATTTCAAATTTGAAGCCATTGTCAGGTAGGCACAGATATTTGTGTTTTCAATAGAGGAGATTCATATGTTCTGTAATTGTACTATTAAATATAGCTAATAGCCTTGAAGTTACGGAGTATTTGAAATATGAGTGGTCTGAATTAAAATATATTAAAAATGCCAAGTCCACCTGAGATTTCAGACTTCGTAAAGAGCTAGGTATGGTGCCATAGTGTAATGCCAACAGTGGAGAGATCAAGGCAAACTAGTAAGAGCCTGTCTTTGAAAAAAATATTTTAATAAAGATTCAGTAAAACATTTTGATTCTTAGTTGATTATATTGAATTGTAGTGGCAATGTTCTGAACAAACTGTGTTAAATAGTTAGCCCTCCATATCTGAGTGTTCTGCAAACACTGATTGTGCCAACTGCAATTTAAAATATTTGACAAAAACTAGGGTTTGTATTGAACATGTATAACCTTTTTCCTTGTCTTTATGCCCTAACAAGTACAGTATAGCCACTGTAATATTGTATTTGACATTATTAATAACCTAGAGATGTTTTAAAGCGTATGGCAGGATATGGGTAAATTTATTATTATTATTATTATTATTGTCATTCTTGTTTTTGTTGTTTTTGGTTTTTCAAGACAGTATTTCTCTATGTAACAGTCCTGAATGTCCTGGAATTCACTATATAGACCAAGCTGGCCTTGAACTCAGAAATCCTCCTGCCTCTGCCTTCCTAGTACTAGGATTAAAGGCATGCACCATTATGCTTAGCTGAATATTATATACAAATTATAAACCAATAAGCATCTACACAGTCTTGAATCTACAGAGGGTCTAGGAGCTACTCTTCCACTTACATTGAGAAATGACTATTACATTTTTACTGATAGTTTAAAATTATGTGTGTGCTTCCCATTTTTGGTTCACTTGTATTTGTGTTAAATAGTACTTTTTGACAGATATTCTTTACAAACAGGCATGCACATTTCTGCATAGTTCTTTGATGTTTCCATGTCCTAGGAATGTCGGAAGCTTCACCCACACAAATCTCACCAACACGTCTGCCTAAACATGAGCTGAATATGTTAACCAAATTTTGATTGCCAGTTTCTCATTTCTGTAGTTCATGATGCCCCATAATTGTATGGGGACATATGGGTTTTCAGATATGCTGTTTCCCTGTCCAAGTGAAGAACCACATTTGGGAATTAATCCTGTAGAGCCAGGATTGGTATTTCATTATGTAGATTGAAGTGCCTTACTTACATTCTTTCTGAAGTATAAGTCACATTCCTGGGTCCTCTAGAAACCGTGGATTCTGGGTAGGAAGTGTAGCTCTTCTGCCTTAGGTGATCTGATACACGCAATGTTAAAGCCTTTAGCTCTTTGGACCTTTAAGGCATCTATTTTAAACTCCCCATCTCCTATTCTATTATAAACTTAACAAATCATTCTATTTAAGTAAAATGCTTCTAGGTGTCCTGCTGTTACGGATCCATTCGTTTCCTTTTTTGTCCCTGATAATAATAATGCCTGTGCCACTGCTACTGGGGTTAAGCTGTTAAGTTCATCTTGAGCTTATTCTACTTTGAGAATTCTTCAAAATGTACTGGTACCTTTCAGTTATCCAGTGCTACTGAATTCCTTGGGGAATTGCTCTGATTGGAAACAGCATGTCCACTGAGGCTTATTGGAAATAGGGTCATCCTTAAATTATCCATACTAGATGTTAGGCCTCCCAAAGTCTTAGTTATGAGAAGTATTTGAATTTGTATATAGATCATACGATTTGAATACAGAAATCAGAACCGTGATCTTCTCTAGATAAGCATTAATAAAATATGACATAAATATCTTGCTATTTACAGAGTTGTCCTAGTTCCTTATGGTTTTGGATCCTGTAGTAGCTTTTTCTTTAGCTTTTGTATTACGACTTTCATCAGTCTTTTGTAAGAATGAGGTTAACATTATAAATGCATGGAACAAAGAGACTTACTAACTAGTTGGTTCCTATTTTTCCTTTCTGCATCCCTCCTGTAATGTTCTTATTCTTTCAGGTTGTTGCTAAGTGGGAACAACTTAGCTTAATCTTGATAAATGACTTTGTTGGAGTTGGAACTGATCAACTACTGGTCATTTTTGATGCCGTTCTGAACACAGATCAGCTGACTTCATTTGCTATAACAGATTTTGTCAGAATAAACTTTTCAGTAAGTTCTGTTTATATAGTGTAATTTAAGAGCCATTTTACTACTTAAAAGTTTGATCCTCTATCTAAATAAATAGTTTCTATCTTTATCTAAATCCTCTATCTAAATGATTTCATACTTTAACTTTAAAAGTATATAGACTCAGTCCTTTAAATGTGTACATTGTCCTTTTCAACAAACGCTGTATAAGTTGACCATCCTTTTCTTATAAACTTGTATTGTGATATATCTAAGGGTCACTCAAATGATGGGAATGCCGTAAGTCAACTTTATTGTTGCTTCTGAAATTTCATTTTGTATCACTAAATAATATTGCATTAATTAAGGAATAAAAGGAAGAATAACTACTTCTCAAAAGAGGAAATAAGTGACCATGAAATGCCTCAGTGGTAAGGGTACTTTGTTGCCCAGCCTGATGACCTGAGTTGTATGCCTAGAACCTACATGGCAGAAGGAGGAAGCTGACTTCCACAGGTTGTACTTTGAGCTCCACATACATGCGAGGATACATGCTGTTGAACACATCCAACCCCAGAAAGCATTAATGTAAATGTTTTGAAATACAAAAAAGATTTAAAGTGGTCTTGGAAGTCTTTATCATAAGAGAAAGGATTTTCCCCGAAGTTTCAGATCTAAGTAGAATCAGAATCTCCCCAATTTTTTTCTTTTGTAAAATTAAGATGATTGTTGTTTGCCCTAGGGTTTTATTGAGAATAGTGATACAGCCTACTAATTTGTGATACTGTATACAAATTTTAGGACCCACAGTGATACTCACCTAATTTCCAGATGGTGAAAATACATTTTTTAATGTAGTACTGCACTTTGGACACATAGTGACTGTATTTTTTAATCCTCTGAATTTTCAATTTATTTTAGAATTTTTTTCTTGTTCTTTCCTGTTATTAGACTGAACCACTGGATTATTGCATTGAAGACCCTTTTGCTGAAGAGGAACATGAAAATTATTATTTGGTGCTTCCGGCACTGGAAGCACAATTGGAAGTTAGTGTCTCTGTCTGCTGTCTCCTTCTGCTTTTTGATTAACGAATTCTAACTGAAGTAAATAACGTAGAGGGGTGTTTACAGTATTCAGCAACTCAGTGTTTAGAAGAAAGGGGTATTTCAGAGAGCTCTAGATTTTGGGCACTGCTGGAAAAACTATTAATATTATGAAGGTGAGTGTGGTATTACAGGCCTGTGCTTTTAGCATTTGAGATGGTGAAGCAGGCTAATTGTTAGTTTGAGTCCAGTTTGGCTATACACAGTTCCAGGACAGCTTAGGCAACACAGCAAGAACTGTCTCAAAATTACTAACTCGAACTCTTGTGAGGCTACATGTAAGTATATTGTCTGGAAATGACAACTTTCAGTAGTAGGATTTGGTAAGCTTAACAAGCTATATGAATGAAATTGGCAGAAGCTCAGTTTTAAAAGGAGCCTGACCTATAGAATCAGCATGCCACAGCATCTCTCTTAGAATGGCAGTGACTATAAAAGGCTATAGCACATTAACAGACATGCAACAGTCTACTCTCAGTGTTTCACTAATAAACTCTACAAAAGCTAGGCATGGTAGCACATGGCTGTTACCCCAGCACTTAAGGGGAACAAGAGTTTAAGGTCAATACATACCACATTCCAAACCAGCATAGAAGAGACTCTCTCAATAATTCCTGTAAGAGAACTATTAGTTTTGGCTAAATATACCAGCTTTATTGCAATGCATTAGTTTTCATCACTGACAGAGTTCCTAATAGAGCATCTAAGCACTGGTTCTCAGTCTGTGGGATGCGACCCCTTGGGGTAGTTGAATGACCCTTTCACGAGGGCTGCTTATCAGTTACCCTGTATAGCAGATATATTATACTATGACTCAAAACAGTAGCAAAATTACAGTTATGAAGTAACACCTAAATAATTTTGTGGTTGGGGGTCACTACAACGTGAGGAACTGTATTAAAGGGTCACAGCTTTAGGAAAGTTGAGAACCACTGCCCTACGGGAAGGATGTCTTTTGGATCCCAGGTTCAGATAGTTCCATTCTTGGCTAGCCAGCTGCAGTTGTTGCTCAGGGCTTGCGATGAGGCGGCAAATTGTGACAGCAGGCGTGTGGTGGAGCACAGCTGTGCATCACATGGTAGCCACGAGGCGTCTCATGGTAGCTTGAAAGCAGAGAGAGGATGCTTGTGTTAGTGCGCTTCTTCCTTCCCCTTTTAACATCATACCCTTAGCCTGCGGGGTGATGGCTCCTGTCCCCCTTAGTTTATTATTTTGGGAAATACCCTCACAAATCCTGTGCTCATTAGTTTTTTTTTTTTTTTTAAATCAACTTGACAGAAGCCAGAGTCATCTGGGAAGAGGAAAGTCTTTTGGAGATGAACTATTCCTCCCCCGCTTGTCATTTTGTACATGATGAGATGCGTAGACCCAGAAAGATTAAGTGCCTTAGAGTTCAAACTAGAGTCCATTGCACCAACATAGGTATCAGCAGGGGAATGTGGAAGACTCATACCTTGAAGAAAGTTATAAGCATGTAGCAAGACGTTGACATAACACACGTGCTCATCAACAGGAGTGCATTGGGGTCATGTGATGGAGGACTGTAGGTCACTGAAAAGGAAAGATCTACAGCTGTTAGGGGCAACATAACCAACTTTAAAATCTGATGTGCACAGAGTGATTCAATTTAAGAAATACGCAGAAAACATACAAGACTGAAAACATCCCTTACGGACATGTAGAAAAGATGGTAAACACAGAAGAAAAGCAAGGAAGGTGTGGTAAGACCAGGTAGTCTTGCCTTCTGGCTAGAAAAAGATATTTGTGATTATTTAGGTCTCCTAGGCAGCTTCCAGAGTGCTTCCATTACTCGGATATACTTTTGTGGGTGTTGACATCATTTTTAGTCTTCAAACTTTTCCAAATTTTGGCATTTGGGACATGTATTATTATATTAATATTACTATGAATATTAAAGCAAGGCTCAGTGTCAAGCAGGGTAGTTTGTCCCTAAATTGGGTTTTTGTTCTGGTTTCTGGTTGTAAGGAAATGAAAGAAAATAGTCCTTAACATATACGGGAAAATTCTGGAAGGTAAGCCATCTGTCTATTGGTTGCAGGATTATGTGTATAGGAAAAAGAGGGGAATACTTTCCTGTCTAAATTTCTTGCAGTGAGCTTGGTTTAGTTTTTGGTTTAATAACAAAACTTCACAATATTTTAAACTAGAGATTTGCTAGTTTTTCCTGGAGCACAGAGGACATGATGAGAGAAAGAACCGGGAGAGGCCAGTGCTAATTTCAGAGAGTTCATTGTCAGTCAGCCCACCTTGAATGTGTACATCTACTCGTATCCAAATTACAAGCTACCAAGTCCATGAGCAATGGAATATGAGCACTATGAAGCCAATAGAACGAGGCCAACATGAGATGTTTCAAAATCGTAGCTACTCTTTACGCCCTTTTTATAATGAGGTAAGAGAAATAATTCAGTCTCCCTGCTCCAACTTCTAGTCATTGATTAAGAAAAAAAGTTCTGCTCAAAAGAATGGAGCACAAAAGATTTTTAAATATGGAAAGACATTTTATTTGAAGCTAGATTAATATTTAAACAGCCTCACATGTCTGTCTAAAATAAAACAACTTCAGTCAATTCAACAAGACTATTTACACTTTTAGTAGCAAAATATATTCTACGATTTTTTCATCCTTGGAACTGAAATCTAATTATCTTGCACAATAAAAGAAATGTATGCTCTATTCCCTGCTCTGAGCCAAAGTTAGTTTCTTCAATAGTTTTCGTTTGATTTTTTTTTTTTTTAGAGTTTACTAGGAAAAAAAAAAAAACCACCATAAAACAGATTGTGGCCATTGTTAGGTGGGAGAACTCAGTTTTATTCAAAGCGATACATATTATTTAACTCAGCGTTGAAATGGATACTATTGTATCAGTATGTTCAGTTTAGTGCATAGACTCCACAGCAGTTACTTCCCTGTCTTCCTATGAGCACAAAGCACTTCGTTTGTAAGAGAAACAGAATCTAAAAACAAAAGAGTTTCTCTTTGAAAGTGATTTCTGCCGAGCTTATCTGCAGAAAGTACTTCCTGAATTAATGACATGTCCAGTTTCATTTGGAACTGCCTCTGGTAACTTTTTTCTTTCTATTTTACAGGCTTCATTTGTTTATCTTAACAAATTACAGAAGCATATCTCATTTAAAGATAAATTTATTGCAAACTCTTGGAAGATTCTTTTAAACTCAATTTATGGGAACATTGATATTTCGTCAAACGATGAGGAGGTAAAGTTAATCCTGTGACTACTTTATCATTTAATCAGTTGATAACGTGCAATGTGTTGAAGAGTTGTTCAAATTAGAGTATAGTAGAAAATATCGCTTACTGGATTGCAGTCAGGGTAATGGTAGATTTTCATAATATTGAAAAACATTTGCTTAAAGAGCCAATATCAGTCTGTTTCAACCCAGATCTGCCACTTTGTAGCTGTGTGATATCTGGCAAGTTACTTTGCCTCTCTGTAACTCAGAGTTTGTCTTATCTATAAATTGTAGAGAACAATACAACAAACAAAGGATGCTATGGTTATTGTGAGGATTGGTGTACAAATGGCATTTAGACATAAAAATAAAGATTCGATAAGTAACACAGTTATTTCCCCTAACTCTGTGGTTTCTATTGTTATTATAGTCCTGTGTTTATGGTAATGACATGAGAATGGGCTACACAGTAACATAAAATTTCAGCAGAATTCTATAAACTACCCATAAATGATAATTTAATCAGTTTTATTAATGCAGACTTTTAGATTTAAGCTCAGTGCAAGTTCCACATTGATTGTTTTCACTATACTTGTGGAGTATATTATCAAACATTATTAAAATCTGTTTTTTTGTACCCACTGGCTCTATATCAGATAGCTCATCTTCCAGTTAGGATTCTTGACCTGAGTATATAGTTATGTTTCATGAATTTTTATTTTAGTAAGTTATATGTAATCTATAACTTTTTATTGTATTATTTTATTATAATACTGTATTATAATTTATTTTAAAAATGCTTCTGTAGTGTTTTGACAGCCTTTTGACATCAGCATTATATAATCATCTACAAATGTGTTGGGCTGCATTCATAGCCATCTTGGGAAGCATGTGGTCTATTGGTCTTGGGCTGTGCACATTTCTTCATGTCATAAGGCCACAAAGCTAATCTCCCTTATTATTTTTGATTCATTCAGTGCATTTTTTTGTAGTCACCTATCTTAACACTTTTTTCATTAAGGACGAGCTTGTTCCATTCTGTGATGAAGATGAAAGCAGTATCCATACCCCTGAGGAAAAGGTATCAGAGAATTTTCAAGAGCCAGAACATATTGTAAAGCAGACATGGTGTCGTGAGAATTTTCAAGAGCCAGAACATATTGTAAAGCAGACATGGTGTCGTGTACTAGACGATGACTTAGTAATTGGACTGAAAGTCACATCTTTGAACCCGTAAGTAAATTTTATGTAATAATTCTGTATTAATACTGCATACCAACACTGTCTAATAGAAATTAATGAAATGCACATGTAATTTTAATTGTTCTAGTAGCCATATTAAAAATTGAAATAAAAGCAAGTAAAATTAATTTCAATATTTTATTGGGTATCCTCCATCCAAAGTTTCATTTCAGTATATAATGAATCAATGAGATATTCGTTTTCATACTGAGCTTTTGAAAGTTGTTGTTATTGGAGGCTGCTTGTTTGTTTCCCAGCTGCCCAGACTCCTGAAATAATCACACAGAAACTATATTATTTGCAATACTGTTTGGCCAATAGCTTAAGCATATTGCTAGCTAGCTCTTATATCTAGTATTAATCCATTTCCATTATTTTATATTTTACCATAAGGCTCATGGCCTACTGGCAAGTTTCCAGCTGGCAGCTCACATCTTTCCCCTCTTATGGCTACATGGTGTCTCCTTGTCTTTGCCTTGTTTTTCTCAGCATTCAGTTTAGTTTAACACACCCAGCTCTATTCTGTCCTATCACATGCCAAAGCTGTTTCTTTATTCATTAACTAATAAAAGCAACACATACACAGAAGAACTTTCCACATCATCTCGCCTTTTCTGTCTAAATAAAAAGGAAGGTTTTAACTTTAATATAGTAAAATTACATCTAACAAAATAGATATTAAGCAAGAATTATAGTTAAGATATTTATGTCTACCTTATCTTTTATCATAACTAAGGAAAACTATAATGATAACAATTTATTCTTCAACTCCATCAAAGATACCAGAAGGATATAATATTACCTAAGTAAACAGGAAGTGCATTGTAGGCAACTTCCCAAACTCTAGAATTGACAGAGACATCTTGCTGCCTGGATAGTTACCCAAAGTTCTTCTGTACCATTGGGGCATCCATCTTCAGCCTACAGGCACATAGTATCCAGCAGATTTTTCCACGAAGCAGGAAATGTCAACGATAGCTTCACCTATATTGGCAGTTTGTTGGTCACTTTCTTTTGTGTCCTGCAGAATGTCTGGCAGATTCTTTCATAAAGCAGGAACCCTAAAGGACCATCTTACCTTTAGGCAAGTTCAGCAGTCATTTCTCCGTGTGACCTGCATGTTCAGTTCATACACCATAACATCAAGCATTCCAGGCAAGAGCACTTTCTTGCCTAAATGGCTAGCAAACTACATAAGGAGTCTTTTTGATGCCATTTATCCTCTTGAAGCAGATTGGTGCTGCCAGGATGTGTCTCATTTTCATGAAAAGTCTTAAGATCTTAAAACATATTAAATGCCATATTCTGAAGGTCTCTGAAAGATTTGATGAATATCTATCTAACTGAAAATATATCTATACACCTAGAAAACCTAACTAGCATGACTACAAGCTTGACTATTATAGATGATTATATATTAACCTATATTTCTTAATTATACATTACATTTTTAAATGAGCTCAACAAACACGATACCTTAATCAGGAACAGAAATATACATATAACAAAATTGACCTTAAATTTGTATCAGTAAACCAAGATCCATACCAATGCAAATCTCTATAGCATATCCCCCTTTAAATGTAAGCAAACATTTATAAATAATTATTTAGGGAATTTGGGAATAGTTTTTCCCAAACTTCTTTTTTGCTTTTTGTTGGTCGAAGTAATTTACTGGGGGTATTCACAGCAACCTTTCAGTGGGGCCTTGGTCCATTAAACCATATTAGTCTGGAAGGAGTCCATAGGTCCACATCTTCTGTGGAAACAAAAGAACTCTTTTTCCAAAGTAATATATCCTTAGACTCAAATTTTTAAGTCAAGATTTAAAAATATATATGTTGGTTTAGCTTAGCAACCCATACAAAAAATGTTTCTCTGCACTTAGCTCCTTCACATTCAAAAATTTAAAAAAAAAAACAATAATATCTTTTTGTAACTATACTCTTATTTTTTTCTCCTAAGCCTGCATACATTTATCCAACACTGTGACCCATTTAGAAGTCTTTTTTTCTGGATCTGTCTTTATTATGTATCTGTAATTATTTTTTGTCCAGGAATGCTTCTTAAAATGCAAAGTGACATTACTAGGACTAAGGTTGCTTTACCTTTTGGCTCTGCCCAGTCGAACATGTTGGAGGTCCATTCATTGCCTCTGAGAGCCATTCTCTCCACCTCAGATCCAGGGTCAGGTCGCATCAGGTCTGGGTTGCTATTAAGCAAGTTGTAGGCCTCTGCTCACAAACCTCATTTAAATACTCCATAGCTGGACTTCCCTAAAGAGTCAGAGTTTGTGCTGGCAGCATGGCCAAGGAATCTACCATTTCCAAACTGCATTTTTTTGTTTTGCTTTTGTTTTTGTTTTTGCTACCACTGAATCAGGAAGACCTCTCTTAAAGGAGCTGCAGCATACTGCCAGCAAGCAGAGCCCATCTGAAAAAAAATGTGGCTAAACTTTGTTTTTTAGTTTCTAGAATTCCTTTCCAAGTCCTCTCAGGTTTTATGTGGATTTAGCTAGTACACATTGGAGTGCCAATCTGTTGTGGTTTTTGTAACACATTTTAATTCTCACCATGTTTCTGCTCTTTAGTAGCTATATGTGTTTTGCCTGCAATGCTCTACAAATCTTCATTTTGTGCAAATGCATTGAGTTTATTTGAGGAGCATGACATTTACAAAATTAAGATAGTATTCTCAGGAAGGAGATAATTAAAGAGCACATGAAACTTTTGATCAATGCATTGAGAAGAATTAGGACCATGTGGAAACTTTAAACTAGCATGGACTGGAGAAAGTTTAGTTAAGTAACTAAGTCTCTGATAATAGAAGATTTTTTTTTTCCTCGAGCTATTGAAATCATGAAGAGGAAAACAATATCTCTACTCTCTGGAGCCTACCCAAAAGCTTTCCCACCAAAACAATAAACCACAAATGTGTGTGCAGACAAGTTGGAGAGACTCTGCTAGTCTATTTGACTATAACAGTATCGAGTTTAAACAACTTACCCAGCAATTTGAGTTTTCTACTTGACTCATTTTAGTGAGTTTCTTTTTATTTCACCACAAAAGATCTCACTGTAGCCTAAGTTGATCTAGGACTCTGTTTTGCTCAGCCTGGCTTCAAACTCTTGATTCTTGTATCCCAGCCATTCCAACATCAGGATTCCAGTATGTGTTACCAGGCCTAGTGTTTCAGACTTCTAAGGTGTTTGAGGTGACAGATCATCAGATTTGGGGCTTTTTTATTTCATGCAGTGAGTTAGGTGAATTCTTTTTCTAGTAAAAAACCAGTTTTACAATCCTGAATTTTATAACTACAAATTCATTATATAATTGTGCTGCATTAATGATAGATTTGGTTTGATCATGTTTAGTCAAAAATATTTGCATTTGTGAACATGAGTAAAGTTGGCTTGAAATTTCCTTCAATAATATTTTCTTGGTTTTAGTACCAAAGCTGTAATAGTTTGCTCATTTGTTCATTTACTTATTCATGTCAAGTCTTGCTTTGTTGTCTAGGCTGGCCCAGAATTCCTGGGCTCAAGCTATCCTGTCAGCTCTGCCTCTGAAGAAGTTGGGTTGTTTTGTTTTGTTTTTCCTGTTCTATGGAACACTGTATAAAATCCAAATTATAAATTATATAGACTTTGCCATTTGGTTGTACTGATCTGGAAAGCAGTGGATACCTGGAATTTTCTCATGAGCTAATTTTAATCTGGTGATCAATTTCTCTAAAAGTTGTGGATAATTCAGATTTTATTCTTAAAAACCCTTTTTTTAAAAAAAAAACAGAAAATCTAGTTTGTATTGCTCAGCTCCTCTTGGGTGTGGGATTAACGAGGAGTATGGTTGATATATTTGATGTTAGACCTTTTCAAGTTTGCATGGCTTTTACGCCCAACTCTGTCAAATTTTAAATTCATATAATTTTCTCTAGGTAAGGAGACAATAACTCTCTTTTGCTTTTGTAAATACTTAACTATTTATTTGATTCTTTTAAAAGAACATGCAGAATAAACCAAATTCTTGTTTTTTTGCAGCTCTTCCAATGAAATGACTTTATCACTGATAATGGATCAAAGCAACAGGTCCACCTTTCAGCTTCTGAAGTGTCAAAGTCAGGTGACTAGGTTGAGTATGTATTCTTTTCCAGAAGCAGACTTGAAGCCCGTGGAAACAGGACCAGAGACAAAAAGGATCAAGTTGACCTCTGGTAGCAAGGAAGAAGAAAACTCTTCTTGTGAACAATTATCTAAGATAGAATCTACCCACATAATTACTGCTGTCACGGCTCTTTCACCACTTCTAGTATTCAGCAAACTGTGTTGCACTTTGCTGTTAAACATTAGTGACAGAGATAGTGTTAAAAACACCGTGCATGATTATGTTATATGTGGCAGCCTTGATTTTAATCTACAAGACCTTTTTAGTATGAACCACCTACTGGCATTCCCAAAGAAGGAATCAATAGGTAATTTGAGGGGGTAATTTTTTATTGTATGCTTAATTGAATCAGAAGTTTTTGAAAATCGGTTGATATTAGACAGAATTTAAAGCTAGAATCTGTGATGTGTTTTTCTTGTAGAACATATGGAAGATCTTTTATTGCTTCTTGCAGCACTGCACAAATATTGTTTTCTTGTCACATCGCCTACCCATGCCCCGAATCTAATGAAGATATGGCTCTTGAAACACATGAAATGTGAAATAATCAATGGATTTAGAGAAATATACCTTTATAAAATGCTCCGAAATTGTGGGGCACTCTTCTCTTGGGAGCCGAGAACAACATTTGAAGGAATTTTAACAGTCTATTGCAGGTAATGCACAACCAGTTCAAATCAGCTCCAAGGAGTCCATGTGTCTGAGTGGTCTAATTACAGTCCTGTGTAGAATTCTATTTTCCATGTGTCTGAGTGGTCTAATAACAATCCTGTGTAGAATTCCATTTTCAGTGACTAGTATGCTGCTCTTCTTACTAAGCAAAAGATTCATAGTCAGGCCAGTAACCGGACTGCTAGTGAGTTAATTAGCACAAGAGATGGATACTGATATAATCCGAATTTTATTATCGAAAGCATGCATCTTTTATTATCCATCTTAGTGTTTATGAATGCATATTAATTGACTGCTGTAATCTTTTGCATGTGACTGTTGTGTGCTGTTGTAACTGGGTCACATTATGTCTGTCTTTTATTTCAGGAATGAGGGAGTTTTGTTCCACTGTCTTGACCAACTGATCAGAGTTCTCCCTGAAAGATGTTTCTTCAGTTATCTGAGATTAGGAAATGAGGCTTTCCTAATGGGTCACTGGTTAGACACTCTGGAGAAGGAACTAGTTACCTTTTGTTCTCTTTCCACTTCTGCCTTTGAGTATGCTAGAGATGGAGCTATGCATAAGACAAATGAAGCAAAGAATAGTCCTGCAGCTGCTTCAGAGGAAGAGAACAAGATCTGTCTGCACAAGCAGGAAGTGCAGAGAGAACGAATGATAAAGGACTTGAATTTGAAAGTGAATGGCAGCAGTTATGTGCAGATGACTTTGGCTTTAGCTGAGACTCAGCTGAAATCAGACCTTATTGCAGAGAAACTGGCCAATTTGTAATTGCACTTTCAAAGTCTTGTTTTAGGATATTCCAGCTATCATGAAGTGTTTAATTTGCTATCCTTATTTAATATAAAGATTAAAACTTATTATAATCCCTAGGATCTTGTTTTTCTTCTATTATTTTTGTGTATGCTGCAATTCCATAATCCAGGCTGTTCTAGAACTCGTTATGGAGCTCAGATTGGTTTTATTTAGGATTGGAGAAATCCCCTTGCCTCAACCTCCTGAGTACCAAAATTACATGGGTGTGCCACTACGCCGGCTCAATGATCAGTTTTGATGACACAATATAGTATTTCTAGTAAAGCAGAAGTTTATTATGTTCTCCTTTTATCTTCCCCTGCTTCTACTTTCTAATGCAAGGGACATTTAACTGTGGCTGGAGACTTCTTTTCTTGTTTAGAATGTGGAGGGTTAAGTGCTTTTATATTTTATATTCAGAAAAACTAAGGCAAATTAAAGATCTATATTAGAGACACTTTGGAATAGATGAGTATTTGTTGTGGGGTTTTGCTTTATGTTAGTAGGAAGTTTAGCAGCATCTTTGGTTTCCTCTACCCACTAGATGCCCATAATATTCCCAGCTGACCTTTGCTGGGAAGTAAAGGCCAGCATCCTATGAAACCTTCTATGCAAAGAACCAAATCCAATAATCCAAAGAACTAAAATGTTGATGATTTAAAAAACATGTGATTCTTTTTGGGTATTCTGTTTAGTAAAACAGGGCATGTGAAAAAAAGCTTCAAGTGGATGAATTAAGTCAGATGATCAGAAACTACTACTTGCTATATTTAGCTCTTCTGGAAAGCTAAATGTAGCGTTGCGTGAGACCAGTTTGTAAAGCTCTGGTTATATTGTATTAGACAGCTGCTCCGAAATTAGACAACTCTGTAGGAATGTAAAGAAAAGAACTTGGGACATTTTTCTTAAAAGTAGATCTCTCATCTCTCTCAAGAGACAAAGTGTACCTCGCAAGCTACTATATTATCAAAAGTAAAATTGTGGGGCTGGGCAGAGAGCTTAAAGGGTTAAAGCATTTGCCCTGCAAGGCTGGGGACCTGAATTCTGCTCTTGACATCTTCAGAAAGCTGGATGCAGAAGCATTCACCTCTAATGCAAGGCTCGCGCAAGGAGATGAGAAGTGGAGAGAGGAATTCCTGAAAACTCACGTGAAATGGCAAACAGTAAGAGACTCCATCTCAAACCAGATAGAAGGTTGCCGCACATGTCCTGGGTGCACACACATTATACATGCCAATCGTGAAAATGCTTTCGATGCCTTCTGAAATTCCAACTGTAGGCGAAAATGGAAATACAACAGTCTAACTAAAGAAAAAGAAAGGATATGGTTCTCAACAGAGGCAAAAATTTTAAAGTAAGGGAAGATATTAAAGAACTGATGTTTAAGATCTATTGAGACATTTGAAAGAGATTAAAATCTAGCCTACCTTCTCTTTCTGGAAAAGAATTGGATTAAGACTGTAATTAGTATGCGTGGGGGTGTGCAGGTGCCGTGGTATGCATGTAAATGTCCTAGAACACTTTGGGGAGTCATTGTCCTGCCACGGTGTGGTTCCATGGGATTGGGCTCAGGTCATCAGGCTTGGTGGCTAGTGTCTCTACCCACCCACTCGCTAACCCTGAAAACGAATTCTTAACTAATAACAGTGTCTGGAAAGGAGAGGAAGTGGGGGCAAGTGTAGGCAAAAAGGAATCTTCACGATCCTTTGTGTTTTACAATCTTTGACTAAGATGCTGATTGCCTTCTCAGTTGAAAGAGCTAAAGATGATTGTAGAAAGTGGTACCTTTTGTTTGCATACATGATGTACTAATTGCTCCCCTGCTCCTTGTAAACTAATGATCTGGATATGTAAATGGTTTGAAAAGAATGAATATAGGTTATTTTCTTGACAACTGTCAATTTGCCCAAATACCATAGAGAACATTTTCAAGACATCTTAAGTGTGACAGTTGTTTAGTTCTGGGCCTAGATTTAGTGAAGGGGCAAGGAATATAATATTTACTGACAGGTAGCTGTATGCCTATCAGTAATCTCGAGATACATATAAATACATTCATATGCATATCTGTACAAACATAAGGTTAATTTGCTGTTCAGTATTAGTGATTAAGCCTAGGTTCCCATACCAGCTAAGTAAATGCTCAACCACTAAACTATACAAATCCAGTTCTCTAACTTTAAAAAGTATATTTTAATTAAAATATAATTTTATCATTTATCCCTTTCCTCCAACCTCTCCCATGTCCCCTCCTACCAGTTCCTCCCATGTTCCCATACCTGTCTCTTCTCAAAGTGATGGCCTCCTTTCTTTGATTATTGTTGGTGATGGTGGTGCTGCTTTTGTTGTTGTTGTTGGTGGTGGTGGTATGTGTGTGTATGTAACAAAGACATCAAAACAGCTTGCTGAGCCCATTTTTATTTGTGTGTATATGAATTCTGGCCTGATCACTCTGTATTGTATAAGCAATTAGGGGACTCATGCCTGGGAGTGTCTATTTGCCTACAGTTCTTTGTATACGGGTGGGCCCCTGTGAGATCTTTTTCTTTCTCCAGTAGCATATCTGTCAATATCATGTTCAGGTCTTATTTAGGCAGTCACATCTAGGAGACACAGCCTTCCAGAAGACTTCTTGGCCCTCTGGCTCTTTCAACCTTTCTGTCCCATCTTTCATGATGTTCCCAGAGTCCTTGGTGCAGGAGATGCGTTGAAGTTATATCTGCTGGGGCTGGGCTCCCTGTGATCTGTTGACCTCTGCATTATATGCAGTCGTGGTTGTCTGTAATGGTCTTGTGACAGGATCTCACTAAGATATCTAGGCTGATCTTGAACTCACTCTGTAGCCTACTAGGCATGGAAACGTAGGATTTTCCTGCCCCATTATCCCAAGTAGCTACAATTAGAGACTTTTGTTACCTGTTCTGACTACACATGATTAGTTTTGCACCTAAACGTATAAGGTATAGTTATTAATTAGTATTGTTGCCTACTTGGGGAATTTTTTTGGAAACTTATGCCCTGGTAAGTACTTTACAAACTCTAACAATATGTAATTGAACACTTTATTGTCTTGAGAGCATCCTTTTATACCATTTAGAATCCACTAAATTTTTCCCCCAGTCTCAGGGAAAAAAAAACAAATATAATCCCCCTAAAACAATAAAAACCTGAGCCATCTAAGCTAAAGCTTCAGTTTCTCCCTTTCCTCTCTTCCCTGCTTTTCCTTTTCCTCTTCCACAGTCCTAGACATAAAGAAAAATGCTTCCTCCCTCCCCATGGTCTCTAATCTCACTTTGCAAAACCATCATCTCCCATTTTCAGAACTTGTAAATGTACACCTTTTTTCTCAGGTAATTTTTCCCATTTGAAGAGCATGGCATATTTCCTTCTAAGGACATTTGTTACAGTAGAAAGACACACAAACTATATATTTCATTGAGTTTTTCCAAGGCCTTGTTCTTTTTGACATTTGGGGTTATATGTATCTGTGATCTGAGTTGCTTACTGCCTCAAGAACAAGAAAAGCCTGATTTTTCTTTGCTCTGTACTTTCGGAATGGTAATGGTCTGCTCCTATTTTTAAATTACCTCTAACTTTTATTAGTATATTGAAGAAAATGTCTTCATTTATAGCCCATGGGTATTTTGCATTTTGGATGCTGATAACATATTGTACCACTGAAACAGAAGTCCCCTGACTTTAGCCCTTTGGTATCCTATTAGGACCTCATTTTGGTAATCTATCCTGCTGATTTTATGCAGTAGGGGCCAGGTACTGTTTAGATACTGATTTTTGATAAGAATAGTGAACCAAACACCCCACAGTGTTTTCATGTTGGGTTATTGGCCATGTACACCTCTGAGCGAATTTGCTGGATGAAAGTACTTGTGTTGGGGGGTGGTGTGTGTGTTGGGGGGACTGGGAGGAGGGGAAAGAGGGAAAACTGTGCTTGGGATATATTATCTAAGAGAAGAATAAATTTAAAAAGAAAGCATTGGGCCTATAAATAATTCAAAATCATGGCCCTGATTCAGCTAGCAAGTTTCCCCTCCCCGTTTTAACTTCCTCTTTAATTATGCATTTCCTCATAGTATTAGTTACTTATTAGGACAAATCATAAACAGTGTCATGGTCAGTAAAGCATAGCAATTGTTACCAAAATGCTTCCCATTAGTCCTAACAGGTTCCGAGAGGAGTTAGAGGTAGCATGTGCTGTGCTAATTGCCACTTGCACGCCATCTTCTCTTGCTGTATCACAACTTCCTTTTATTTAGAAAGTTCCTTTCTCCCCAGTTCAAGTGAATGTGGAGGTGGACTTAATCAGACAGAGAGGACTTGGGTCTCTGTAGAGGAAAGGACTCTATGTACATCCTGCTTGAAGTAGCTAGTCCTAATTTTCAAAGCTGAGAGCTATAATCACAGGAAATTAAGCCTTGGAATGAGATTAAAAGTAGACAGCATTTTTATTGTTAGATCTGAGTCAAACCAAATGCTGTTTTAACTGCACTGCCAATTACTTCAGAAAAAAAAAATTCCCTTTGACAAAAAGTAAAGGTTCTGTTAGAACTGAATAGTTTCTAGCTGCTAGCTTTGATACCAACACATACTTAAAAACTGTGTTTAATTATCCTCCCCCTCTGCCTGTCTCTCTCTCTATTGGACAGAGTCTCATTGTGCTGTCTAAACTGGCGTCGACCTTGCTACATAGTGCAGGTTGACCTCAAACTAAAAAAAAAACAGTAATCTCTGCTTAACTTCCCAGGTGCTAAGGTGACTTGTGTGTGCCGCCACCCCATATCCTCTGCTTCCTCCCTGTTACAGCAGGCCAGTTTCCCTTGGCATCCTCATTGAGGAAGGTTGTATGCCAGCCCATTGCAGTTGCATCTCTGCATTTCCCGTCTTAGAAATGGTAAATGGAAGGACTGTGTCTGGCTAACATGTTTCTGGCTTGTGTGTTTCTTAAAACATCTGAAAACTTTAGACCTTCAATTATTTCTTATAGCAATTGTTCTCATCTTCTCAGCTGGCTCCTGTCCTATAGCAAGAGAAGAAACCTTGATCATTTTTATTGTTCACAGAGTCTTTTGCAGGGAAAAAAATAACTGGTTTCGTGTCCTAGGGCTGTTTGCAAAGTAGAGTAGCATTGCTATATTGAGATAGACATGGGGTTATTAATATTGAGATCACACCCTTTTCCAACTTAATGGTGAAACATTAAACCATCTTCTAACCTTAAAAAGCAAGGTAAGTTACAGAGTGCATTTTGAGAGGCATTAGATGTATTAAGGTTTAGAATGGTTGAGTAATTTATTTATTTCAAGCACATTAATAAAATCCTCTTGTAAGTTAATCCAAATAAGAAATTTATGCTAGAGCTTTATACTTTTAAAAGTCTAGCAATAGTAGTAAAAACACTGTTAGAATCTGACTAGATCCAGGATCCATTACTGGTGGAAAATTTCTTCAAAATAGGATAAGGATGCAGTATATATGTTGGTCCCAGAGAAGGTGGGGGGAGGTGTGCTGAGTAGTCAGTTGTTTTCTGAAACCCATGCCTCCTGCAAGGGGGAAAATTAGTCGGAAAGCAAAATTATTAGGAAAAAAATATTCATGAGATTTAGGTAGAAGAAGATTGACTTGTGTGCCACTTTTCTGTGGCGTGGATTGCTGGATAGCACTTATACCATTCATTGAACTAAATGCTGTTTGTTTTAAGACTGCTTTTCAGGGGAGGGGCCACTAGCCATGTGTGTTGCCATTCTAATTTACATTTGCATTAGTTAGAACAGAATTAAAAAAATTAAATTGACCTCCTCCAGAAACAGATGGAAGCAGATGCAGAGATCCACAACTAACCACTGGGCAGAGCTCCTGGTGAAGAGAGGGATGGGTGATAATATGAACAAAAAAGACCATGGTGGGGGAACCCACAGAACCAGCTGACATGAGCTAGGAGGAGATCACCCTAGCTCTCCTAGGCTAGGACAACTGAGGCACCTGCATAGGACTGAACTAGGCTCCCTGAAGACAGGTGACAGTGGTGTGGCTTGGGCAGTATATGGGACCACTGGCAGTAGGACCAGGCTCTAACTCTAATGCATGAACTGACTTTGTGGAGCCCATTCTCTATGGAGAGATACCTTGCTCAGCCTAGGCATGGGGTGGGGGAGCTGGAGGAGGCTTGGTCCTGCCTCTACGAGGTGATGGGACAGACTTAGTTGACTTTCAGGGGAGGCTTTAACCTCGCTGAGGAGCAAATGGGGAGTAGGGGGAGGGGGAGGAGTGGGAGAAGGGGATGGAGGGGCAACAAGGATTGGTATATAAAAAATAAATAAATAAAAATTAAAAATAAAAAAAATTAAATTGAGTTACTTACTTGATCTAACAAGAATGTCCCATGTGGCTAGTGGCAAGCATTTGGTCAGTGCAGACTAGGACATAGTCACAGAATGTTTTCTTCCAGTGCTGCTTTAAGATGTGTACTACTGTCTGCCACTTGTTTACCAATAAAAAACACTGACACCCACACAGGTCAACTAATATATAGCCAAGGTTATATGGACAGTCAGGAACAGAGCTAAGATTTTAAGCCTCCAGTAACCATAACCTTTGCTCTATCAAACTGCTTATAGTCAGTTTATTAATAAAACAGTCATGATATGGCAGTTTTATATTTGCAAATTATTTATATTATTTCTAAAAGATGAAATTGTAAGTACATAGTTACTAAAACTGTAACTTTATTAATATAATTCAAATATGAAGGAAAAGGTAGACTGCTGTGGGACAATGGTCACTTGCATTTTAAATAAACACTGATTAGACAGTGGTTAGGCAGGAAGTAGAGGCGGGGTAACCAGACAGGAAGTAGAGGCAGGACAAGGAGAATTCTGGGAAGAGGGAAGTTTTAGTCTAAAGTTGGGAACCAGCCTCAGAGGAAACAAGATGTGACTGCTTTGCTGAAAAAGATCAGCAAAGCCACGTGGCTAACTCAGATAAGAATTATGGGCTAATGTAAGTTATAAGAAGGAGTTAATAAGAAGCCTGAGCTAATGGGCTGATCAGTTTATAACTAATGTAGACCTCTGTGTGATTCTTTGGGACTTAATGGCTTTAGGACTGGGCAGGACTTTTTGAGACTCACCTAAGTCTTTCAGTATCAGAAGTATTTGTTATTATTATTTTCCATCACTAGAATAGAGGACTTAGAATTCCAGGGGTGGGGGATGTAAACTGTCTATTCTAGAACCTTAGGTCTTTGTTTTATGTGAGACTACATCTTTTGAGAGGGAAAAAAATGTGAGATTAGGTTTTCTATTTACAATTTTTGTCTGCTGTAATACTGTCAGATGATATTCCTATAAAAAATGTTTCTCCTTTGTGAAAATACCAGTGTTCATGAAGTAGGAAGATATAAAGAGATCTGTCCATTCAAGCCTGTGTTTCCATGGGATTTCATTGAATATCTTGTATACATCTAAAGGCTGAAGATACAAAGATAATTTTCATGGTTTTTCAGAAGCTTGCACTCTTAATGGACAAATACACACAGCTGTACTCTAGAATAAGCTAAACAAGTATCCCTGGTGTTCCATGGGGGCAAGTTTAAAAGGCTATGTCCAATAGAAGCATAATCTGAGAAAAGAGATCTTCATTTTGAGTCAGAGGATATCTTTTGGGAATGTGACAAATGCCAAGAGTGTTCATTTGGAACGAGTTATAAGACTAAAGGTATTCCACAGGAGCCTTGGCCCTGACTGCCCCTGCAAAGCTGAGTGTCTGAGTTCATGGCTGGAGGGCTCAGCTTTCTAGCCCCTAGCCCTTAGAGGCATTTCCGGTGTCCCACCCCTACCCCCACCCACCAAAGTCCCAGAGACCTGGGAGCAGCCTCCACACACCTGCAACCAGCCCCTACTGCATCTCTGACCACTGGATCCTTGACCTTGACTGCCCCTGGAAGGTGACTGTCTGGATTCATGGATGTAGGGCCCTGATCTCTAGACCCTAGGCCCTGGAGGCACATCCAGTGCTCTAACCCCATCCAGTGAAGTCCCAGAGTGTTGCCGCCTTGGGTGGGTCACTAGTCTAGGGGTTGTAACCCACCCTGCAGCTAGTTATTCCAGGGTCTCAAAGGGGCGCTACCTGGAAGGGAATGAGCTAGGACAGAAGAATGAAGCCAAGCAGATTTGTCAAAGCCCCCTTTATTAGGATCATGGTTGCTGTTTATATAGGCCCTGGATGAGGACTTTGGGGGGCAGGGAAACTGGACTCTTGCCGTGTGTTCCAGGTCATGTGGTTCAGGTTCTTCACGTAGGCCAAGAGGTTACATTCGGACAGGTAGGCCAAGAAGTCACGAGTTGCCACACCTGGTTCCCTGGATAGCTGGAATGTGAGGTGTGTTCTGCTAACAGATAACAGTTAATTGGGTGTGGGGCAGGTTTTGTCAATAGAACATAATTATGGGTGTGAGGTTCCCTGCAGACTCCCCAGGGTGATGGTTCCTGTAATGATTTTTAGGGGGGAAATGGCTCATGACACCAGAGACCTAGAAACAGCTTCCCCACAGCCACAACCATACCCCACTGCATCTGATACCACCCAACCTTGGACCTGACAGCACCTGGAGAGGTGAGTATCTGGGTTCCCATCCGGAGGGCCCTACTCTCTGGACCCTAGCCAAGAGAGGTACATCCCACACCCCACCCACACCCAGCAAAGCCATAGAGACCTAGGAGCAACTTCCCCAAACTGTCCACCATCCCTTACTGCATCTGTAACAACTAGAACCTTGGCCCTGACTGTCCCTGGAGAGGGGAGTGTCTGGGTTTCCAGCTGGAGGAACCTGCTCTCCAGGTCCTAGCCCATGGAGAAACATCCCGTGCCCTACCCTGAACCACCAAATCCCAGAGATCCCAGAGCAGCCTCCCTATACCTGAAACCATCCCCCTCTGCACCTATGACCACTGGAGACTTGGGCTTGACTGCACCTTAGAAATGACCTTTCAGAGGCACATCAGCAACTAGCAGAGACATGGTCCCACCTGTACCAGGAGAAAGAGTGACCACCTAAGCCACAGGCCCCACCTACACCAATTGGAGGAGGAGAGACCCCATGAAGCACCAATTGGAGGAAGAGATAGGTAGGTGCCAATGCAAGAGTATATTCAATAAAAGAGTAATATGGCAGCACCTGAACCTAGTGGTCCTATAAAATAAAATACCTAAACATCCTAACCCAGAAGAATCAAAAGAATATATCCTTAAACATAACTTTATGAAGATGATAGAGACCCTTAAAGAGAAATTGAAAAATGCCCTTGAAGAAATGGAGGAAAAGACAAACTAAAAACTGGAAAAAAAATAATCAACAAGTCTCTTAAAGAAAGTCAAGAAAAAACATTCAAACAGGTGAAGCAAACAGTTCAAACAGTTCAAGGCTTGAAAATTGAAATAGAGAAAATAAAGAAAACACAAACTGAGGGAATTCTGGAAGTAGAAAAGCTGGGGAAACAATCAGAAGCTTCAGATGTAACCTTAACCAACAGGTTACAAAAGATGGAAGAGAGAATCTCAGGAGTTGAAGTTATGGTAGAGGAAATAGATTCATTGGTCAAAGAAAATGTTAACTCTATCAAATCCTTAACATAAAACATCCAGGAAATCTGGAAACCTAAGAATAATAGGGATAAAAGAAGGAAAAGAACTCCAGCTCAAAGTCACAGAAAATATATTCAACAAAATTATAGAAGAAAACTTTTCCAACCTAATAGAAACAGAAGAAACATTGCCAAACTTTTTAAAAATGAGTCTACAGTTATCCTGATACCCAAACCACACAAAAACTCATTTAAAAAAGAGAACTACAGACCAATTTCCCTCATGAACATTGATGCAAAAATACTCAATAAAATACTGGCAATCAGAATCCAAGAACACATTAAAAAATCATCCACCATGATCAAGTGGGCTCTATCCCAGAGACACAGGGATGATTCGATGTATGAAAATCTGTCAATGTAATCCACCATATAAATAAACTGAAAGAAAAAGCATATGATCATCGCATTTGATGCTGAAAAAGCCTTTGACAAAACTCAACACTCCTTCTTGATAAGTCTTGGAGAGATCAGGGATACAAGGAATTAATGTAAACATAATAAAATCAATATACAGCAAGCTGACAGCCAACATCAAATTAAATGGAGAGAAACTCAAAATGATTCCAGTAAAATCAGGAACAAGACCAGCTGTCTGCTCTCTCCATATCTATTCAATATAGTACTTGAAGTTCTAGCTACAGCATTGGCACTAAGAGCAACAATTAGTAAATGGGACCTAATGAAACTGAAGAGCTTATGTAAGGCAAAGAACACCACCATTAAGACAAAGAAGCAGCTTACAGAATGGGAAAATATTTTTTTATCAATTTAGAAAAAACCAAGTCAATTTAAAAATGGGGTATAGGCAGCTAGGTCTGAAATGCTGCAGGATTTAGATAATCACCAAGAGCTGGCTCTGTCACTGAAGTATTCCAGGCCCTCATTTCCCACCACATGGGCTCCTTCTGCAAATCCTCCCGTGTCTTCTTTTCAGGCACCTGAATCCCTCTCATAATGAGTTGCAAGTTTTCCCTGGACTCCCTTCTCAGGCTGCTGCCACCACAGGTTAGTCACTTCAACAGCCACTCAGGTTTTTACTGCTGCTGCCACAGCCACACACTCTTAGCCCCCAACTACACACAAGCAGCTGAAGGTCCCCTCAGCCAGGCTATGTCCTGCTTGCATTATCTATACAGTTGAGCAATGTGTTGAGCAATTATCGATACAGTTGAGCAATGTGAATCAACCTCACACTTCACTGCCATTTTCAGCATATATGATGAGACACCTGGGAGTTCTTAAAGGGGGGACTTAGATTTTTTTTTAAAAAAAAGAGTTTCACCCACATTAAAAATGGACAAGACTTTTACGATGCAGGCAGTTAGATCTCTGTACAGTTCCACAATGGATAGTTAAAAATGAAAAAAAAATTAAATGACTGGATAATCAACTTAAGATTGATATAATGTTGATTATAATCATTATAAGTTTGATAATTTGTATTTTATCCTTTAAAAGAGTGGTTTGATAACAATACCAAGACAAAAAAAAATTGGCTGAGAAGATACAATCCTTAGAAAGACCTATGAATGAAACTAAGAAAAATATTTACATATGAGCAGAGGAGTTTAGAGCAGAACCTACTGCACCATTACATTATGAAACTGAAGATGAACAATTTAAGGTTATTAGAAATTAAGCTTAATTTATCCAGTTACTATTCAAGAGTGACCTCCAGATGAGACATACTACCAATGCTATTCAGAAGTTAATTGGGATCCTGTAGATTGTTAGATTTGAGGAGATTTAAGGAAGCAGTAGTTTCATATGGAATGCATTCACCTTTTGTGAAAGCCATGTTAAATTCATGGGTAACTCAGAATAGAATTATTTCACAAGATTGGAAAGATTTAGCCATAGCAGTATTGGAATATTGGAAGCTGACCTTCAGTTACAATGGAAAACATGGTGGAGAGAGAAAACTATGGTCATAGAATAACAAAATATGGCTAGGGGTATTGAAATTTTTCAAGATCAACTCCTTGGTGAAGGTCAGTATGTTTATTTGCAAAGGCAGATTACATTTGATCATATCTTGGTTCTATACTGTATATTGGGACAGGATTGAAGAATTAGAAAAGAGGACTGAGTCATTTAATAAGATTATACAAGGCCCAAAAGAAACCTTCACTAATTTTTTTTTACAAAGATTGACTTCAGCTGTAAATCGAATTGATATCGTATCCAGAAGTTAGACAAATATTAACTGAATTATTGGCTTTTTAAAACGCTAATTCAGAATGCAAATGGGTGATTTAGATTTTTAACGGCAAGATCAGCACCAACAGATGAATGGATTTGAAATGCAGGCAATATTGGATTTCATACTTATGATGACACTGGGATAAAAGAAGTGATTTCTAAAAAATTTAAGAAAAATCAGAAAGTTAGATGTTTTGATTCTGGTAAACCAAGTCATCTGTAAAGAGACTATATGCAAGGTGTTTCTAGAAACAATGTTTGTTTTCTAGAGATAATCCAAATAGAAGATCTCAGACTTCTAGAATAATGAGAAGGTATTGGACTAATGAATGCAGATCACCATGGGACAGATAAGGTAACCATTTGCCATTAGGAAATGCCTTAGGGGGTCTGTTGCAAATCCCTATGTCAATTTCAATATTTTATTCCCTGTCAGCCTTGGGGAAACTATTCCAAAGAGCTTTTAAATGACTTAATGCATATTGTACAAAACCATTCTGCTCTGAGTGACAGAAGAGCTTCAGTAGATAAAACAAAATTTTCAGGAGAGACCCTAAAACATATATTTTGACAAACTTCTATAAATGATCAAAGATCAAAACTAAAAGTACAAATAAATGGTTTTGTGATTGAAGGTTTACCAGACACAGGCATAGATGTAACAATAATTCACTAAAATCTTGGCATTCAGATTGGTCTCTTCCGGAGGTAAATATTTAGCTTCTAGGGTTTTATCTCAAGTAAAACAAAGTGCAAGATGGGTCAAGTGTACAAGACCAGAAGGACAGATACGAAAATTAAAGCAATATGTGGCTAATATAGTAATGAATTTATGGGTACATGATTTGGTACAACCATGAAAAACCCAGATTAACATTCCTCCAATCTCAGAAATAAACTGTAAAATAAAAAATGCTTATGAGATAATATTAAAAGGTGTTAGCAAGAACAGAACTGGTTGTACATAAACAAGGCACAACAGTTATTAATCTTTTAAAGGTACCAACAGCCCTACCTTTAAAATGATTGAGTGACAAACCTGTGTGGGCGGAACAAAAACCTTTGACATCAGGAAAATTACAGGCATTAGAACAGTTGGTACAAGAGCAGCTAAATGCTCAGCATATCAAAGAAACAACCGGTCCTTGAAATGCTCTTATATTTGTCACTGAAAAGAAGTTCAAATGGCTAAAAGACACTTAAGGGTATGCTCAACCTCCTTAGCGATCAGGGAAATGCAAATCAAAACAACTTTGAGATATCATCTTACACCTGTCAGAATGGCTAAAATCAAAAACACCAATGATAGCCTTTGCTGGAGAGGTTGTGGAGAAAGGGGTACCCTCATCCATTGCTGGTGGGAATGCAAACTTGTGCAACCACTTTGGAAAGCAGTGTGGCGGTTTCTCAGGAAATTCGGGATCAACCTACCCCTGGACCCAGCAATGCCACTCTTGGGAATATACCCAAGAGATGCCCGATCATATGACAGGGGCATTTGTTCAACTATGTTCATAGCAGCATTATTTGTAATAGCCAGAACCTGGAAACAACCTAGATGTCCTTCAATGGAAGAATGGATGAAGAAAGTATGGAATATATACACATTAGAATACTACTCAGCGGTAAAAAACAATGACTTCTCAAATTTCGCGTGCAAATGAAAAGAAAACTGGAAAATGGAGAATGGTAAAAAGATCTAAGAGCTATTAATAAGGTGATCTAGCCAATGGGTGCTTTACAGCCTGGAATTTTCTTGCCATCTTTATTACCTAAAGGATTGTCTAGTATAGCAATTGATTTAAAAGAATGCTTTTTTACTATACCTTTACAAGAACAGAATAGAGAAAAATTTGCCTTCACAGTGCCTACTTATAATAAGTCCCCGTGTGTTAAAAGGTATCAGTGGAAAGTTTTTCTACAAGGGAAGTTAAAGAGCCCCAACTTGTGTTAATATTTTTGTACCACAACTATTGGAAATAATTCATAAAGTTTTCTCAATCTATAATTTACCATTATATGGTATATCTTACTACTTGATTCATACTAGATACCTTAGGAAAAAATGTTTGAAGAGGTAAAGAAATTTTTGCATTGTTGGGGATTATTAATTACACCCAAAAAGTACAGAGAGGAAGGTCTATAGATTACTTAGGATATAAAATAGGTTTACAAAAAAAAAAAACTATAGAAAGTACAAATCAGGAAGTAACAATTACAAACTCAATAATTTTTAAAAAAATATTAGGAGATATTAACTGGTTATGTTCCACAACTGGATAGACAACTCAACAACTAGGTAATTTATTTCAAACCTACAAGATGATAAGGACTCAAATAGTCCAAGAAAGTTATCAGTTAATGTTGAGAGAGAATTGGCTTTGGTAGAAAAGAAATTATAGGATGCACATGTGGGTCATTTAGATCTAGTGCTTGATTGTAGTCTGGTTATTTTATCTTCTATGCAGTCTCCCACAGGAATTCTTATGTGGAATGATTTTTAGAATGGATTTTTTCATACAAAGTAAAAAAATAAAGTTAAAATAAAACCAATGTAGAAAAGGTTTCTGAACTGATTCTGAAAGGAAAATTATGACTTTGTCAATTAACAAGGATAGAATCAGAAAAAAATTGTAGTGCCTTTTACTAATGCTAAAATTGCCTCATTATGAACAGAAAATGAACATTGAGAAAGAGCTTGCTGTGTTTTTTTTGGAGGGATTAGCAATAAATATCCCTAAGGCAAGAGACTTCAGTTTATAAAAGAAACATAATTGGAACCTTCTTCACATTGTGTGGGGTCCACCAATTTCTGAAGCCCCTACATTCTATAGTGATGCAGATAAACAAGAAATGGCAGGTTATATGTCAGGAAATGTAAATAAAGTAGCTCATAGCCCATATGATTCTGTTTAAAAGTCAGAATTATATGCTAGTCTCATGATATTATTAGGTTTTTCCAAACCTCTTAATATAGTTATTGTAGGCACAAGTTTCTGTTATGCCTGTTCCCAATGAAGCACATGGAAGCTTAAATTAATTATAAATTAATTTAATTATTAATTATTAGCTCATTATTTTTAACTAGCTCATAAGTTAAATATAAAATATAAATATAAAACTTAAACTAACCCATAATTCTTGCCTATGTGTAGCCACATGGCTTGGCACCTTTTCTCGGTGAGGCATTCTCATCTTATATCTAGCTAGAAACTGACTCTCTGCCTTTCTTCCTCCCAGAATTCTCCTGGTCTAGTTGCTCCACATATACTTCATATCTGGCTACTGGCCAATCAGTGTCTTATTAAACTAGTATGAGTGATAATCTTTACAGTGTACAAGAGTATTATCCCACAACAAGTTTCTGACTCTCAATATGCAGGAAGAGTTGTTTTACATATTGAAACCTCTGAACTTATTTCAGATGATTCATGATTAACTTTGGTATTTATTCAATAACTGGAAATAATCAGAAATATAAATAATCTCTTGTATATGACATATATTAGATCTCATACTGGTCTATCAGGCCATCTATCACAAGATAATGATGAAACTGATCAACTATTGGTAGGAAATTTGATAGAAGCCTCAGACTTTAATAACAAACACCATGTTAATAGCAAAGGTTTGAAGAAAGATTTCTCTATCACACATTAGAAAAATTATCCATTACGATCAAGTAGGCTTCATCCCAGAGATGCAGGGCTGGTTCAACATACGAAAATCTATCAATGTAATCCATCATATAAATAAGCTGAAAGAATAAACTTATTTTTAAAACATGAGGCTGTGGGGACTGGAGAGATGGCTCAGTGACTCAAGGGTACTTGCAATCAAGCCTGAAAGCCTGAATTTGATCCTTGGGACAAACATGATAGAAGGAGAGAACCAACTCCTTCAAGTCATTCTTTGACTTTGCAACACCCTGCCATTGCACCCTCCCACACACATACAAATACTTTAGTAAATGAAATCAAAAGCCCATGTCTATCAAAATATGCATCATAAATGAAGGTTTTCAGACAAAGATCAAGGGGATTCCATTTTTTCAGAGTGCTCTAAAAATATTAGAAGAAATGATTCAGGGAAAAATGGAATGACAGTAGAACTTGGAACTGAAATAGGATATGAACACATTAAAACTGTGTAAGTATAAATGATGATTTCTCCTCAAGATAATTGTCATAACATTAGTATCTGTGAAACAAGACTGTGTAACAACCCTAAGATGATTCAGTATAATAAGTGAGGTCTAAAGCTTGTTAGGTTTTAGAAGTATCAGACAAAATGCCATATATCGGTATATAATAAGGCCAAATGCATGTTCGACCTTTAAGTAAAAGTTAATAGAACCCCTCTATGGATTACTTAGCATTGCTAGGTGCTTACAAATGTACATGAAAAAAATTTGATAGAAACACGTACAGATCAATGTTCATGATATATTTATTTTAATAACTACTGAATAAAATAACCAGAATGTTCTTGAAAAAGAAAATATATAAACAAATTGTGTTATTCATCCATATATGAAATACTACTCAGAAATAAAAAGGAGCAATTGTATGTATTAGTCTCATAGACACAATATATAAAAGAAAAAAGAATGATCTATGTACATAAATTTTAAGTGAGCATATGAATATATTATTTGATGTTTGAATATTTCTGATAGGGTATTTATTTTCAATATAAATTTTCATTTTTAAATTTTTAATTGAAATAAAATTACATCATTTTCTCATCTCCTTTTTGTTCCTCCAGGCCATCCTAAGTACTCTCCCTCTAATCTCTCTTATGCCCCACCCACTCTCAAGTTTATAGTCTCCTTTTCTTTAATTATTACTGTTATGTGTGTACATAAACATATAAATACTATTTTCCAGTCCCTTTTTGTTATTTATATGTGTATGGTTTCAGGTGACCATTCTGAATTGGTCGGCCAGTAAGTTTTATTTTTGGAAGAGGCTAATTCTCCTGTTCACAGAAGTCGTTAGTTGTCAGTAGCTCTTTGTCTAGGGGTAGGATCCACTTAAATTTTTCTTCATTTTTTCTTATGGTATGTGAGGTCCTTCTGTCTATGTGTTGCTTTTATTGGTTAATGAATAAAGAAACTGCTTTGGCCTGTTGATGGGGCAGAACTTACGTAGGTGGGGAAAACTGGACTGGATGTTGGGAGAAGGAGGCAGAGAGGGAGATGCCATGGATCCACCAGCTGAGATAGATGTGCTGAAACTTTGTTGGTAGGCCATGACTTCATGGTGATATACAGATTAATAAAAATGGGTTAAATTAAGATTTACTAGTTAGTCAATAAGAAGCTAGAGCTAATGGGTCAAGTGGTGATTTAATTAATACAGTTTCTGTGTGATTATTTTAGGGCTAAGCAGCCGGGGACAAACTAATGGCCTTCCTCTAACAATCTTAGGATGGCTATTGTTATTGTCAATGTTCAAGCCTTGTTTGTGCAGCCAATTCTAGAGGATCCCATTTCATCACAGACTTCCTGGTCCTCTGGATCTTATAGTCTTTCTACTCTCTCTTCCATGATGTTCCTTTAGCCATAGATGTAAGAATTGTGATGTAGCTATCTGTTGGGTTCTTCATGATCCTTTGATCTCTGTATTATGTACAGTTGTGGTTTTCTATGATTTGATATGAAGAGAGGATTCTTTCATGTGCAGCGATAGCTACACTTATCTGTAGATGTTGTGATAAGATTTAGAAGGTTGTCAGGAATTATTCTTTTCTAGTGAAGTGACTATAATAGATTCTTTTTTTTTAAGGTATATAGCCTCACTACTTCTGGGAAGCTGGCAAGGATTTCAGTACCAGGCATGATTTCCTTTCTGTTGAGTGTGCCCTAGATTCAATTAAATAGTTGTTGGTTACCATAAACATATTAGTATAAATTTATGGATATCTTGCTATGCTGATCTTTGTTGTAGTTCATAGGTGTCACAGCAGGGTAGACCTGATTAATTTCTTCCCTTCCTTGGCAACTTAAATAGTATTTTCTGGAACCATGGAAACTAGACTACACTAAAAAGGCTTTGTGTGAGGTCCATTTATAATCATCCAACTGTACAGTGTCTTCAGCAATATGGGTGCATCCTTAACTCCTGAGAAGAAACCAAGGACTACACTGATAGTTTATATTGTTTGAGAGTCACTTAGACTGCTCTTATCAACCATTGAAAATGTGGTATTTCATGCATGGTACTAGGGATTTTATTAGTCTGTAGCTTTTTGGGGGGAGCATTGTCAGGCCTGATGGCATGCTTTTTTTTAAAGATACATAACTATATCTGTAACTATATCATGGCAATGTATATATGTGTATTGTGAACAGTTTTAGGTAAATACAAAATAATGGGATTGCTTGAAGTTTTATCAAACACTCTTGGTGCTATTTGTTTTTTCCACTTCTCCTCCTGTATTGACCTCCCTCCCTCCTCTCCAATTGGAGCTCCCCTCCCATTATTCCATTTTTCACTTACTATCACCTGTATCCTGTTATCCCTCTTTCAATCCAAGCCCCCATGATCCCTTTATACATTCCTGGTTTACACTCATATCTGAGGCTTTGAAGCTAGGGGCCTTCAGCAAGAGAGGATATTCAAGGTTTGTCTTTCTGGGTCTTAGCTACCTCACTCAATATGATCTTTTCTGGTTTCATCCATTTACCTGAGAAGTTTCATGATTTCTTTTTTTTTTCTGAATAGAATTCTATAGTGTATGTATTGCATTTTCATTATCCATTTTCTATTGAAAGATATTTAGGTTGTTTCCTTTCCCTAGCTATTGTGAATATAACAGTTATGAGCATTGTTGAGCAAGTATCTGTGGAGTAGGATGTTAAGTCTTTTGGGCATATGCCAAGGAATTGTATAGTTGTGTCAAACAGTAGAATTATTTTTAGTTATTTAATGACATCCCATACTGATATACAGAGTGGCTTTTGTGGACATAATTTTATGTAACTGTAGCTAAATTGTTGACCAAATACTAATGCCAGAAAAATATGTGAGACGTGCACTTATGAACAACACTAAATAGACTCAGTAATGTGAGCGTATGTAAAACAATAATTGAAGAGGCCATGGATTTGAAATAGAGTATGGGACACAGCAGGAATTGGAAAGGAACACAAAGGTGTGGAAAATGATATAAATATGACATTCATGTATTAAGTTCTAAAAGATAGCAAAATTTTATTAATCAAAAAGGCAAATAATAAGTGGACATAGAATAGGTGAGTAAAATAAAAACAAGCATCAAGATGATGGGTATAGGGCTGGAGAGATGGCTGCTCTTCCATAGGTCCAGAGTTCAATTCCCAGAAACCACATGGTGGCTCACAACCATCTGTAATGAGATCTGGCGCCCTCTTCTGGCGTGCAGGCATACATGGAGGCAGAATGTTGTATACATAATAAATAAATCTATAAAAAAAAGATTATGGGTATAAATCCTACTATATCAGTACCTACATTAAATACAAAATAAATGAATATTTTAAAGGTTATCACTATTATTGGTAACATTTTTGCTTAGTTTGTACTGTATATATGAGATATGCTTTAAATAATATGTAGAAAGATAGAAAGTAATAATGTAGACAAAATATGTTATGCAAACTTTAAATCAAGGGTAACATAGTAGAATACATGTGTGTGTGTGTATGTGTGTACCAAACCTAGGGCCTTACACATGTTGCATAAGCTGTCTAACACTCAGGAATATGCACATACATACATCTCAGAGTCCTAGCATAATGATAGTAATATATAGGTAGTAGGAACTGAATAATTTTCCAGGTTATAGCCTATTTATCAGCACCAAAAAATGTCTGGCTTTAAAATTAATGCCAAACAATGTGAACCCTATATTACAATCAAAATATACCATTTTTCAGATTAGGGAGAAAAGACATTTTTTTTTTGCAAAAGGTAACAGTCTTTTTATAGTCATTAGAGAGAAGCAAATCTACAAGTAGAATTAATGGGAATTATTGAGAATTTTCTAGAGTTTATAGATATAGGAGAAACTTATTTCCCTCAATGACATATCTCAATTCTGGAGGGTTCACATGGAAATCAGACACTGTATACCTATTTATTACTTGTAATGTGTAGCAAGTCTTACTTAAAGTATACCATTTATGAACTCTGTATGCACTAATTTATTTTATGGCTTTCAACTAATCATATATAATATCAAGAATATTCTTTTCTAAATAGGCAGCCAGAGTTCCAGTGTGGAACCCAGCACTGACTAGTTAGGAAGATCTGGCTAGTTATTCCACCTCCATTAGGCTAAATGTCTTTCAGGAGTTCAGCTTGGAGGGAACCGAGCTGCCTAGTTTTACAGTAACTGGTTAGGACACATCAAAATGAAAGTAACATCTAAGTAACCATTGGCTTGTCTGCTGCATAATGTAAGAGGAGACTAAATCAGGGAAAGAAGCAGAGTCTTCTTGTTCTTATTCCACCCCCACTCCCAACCCCCACCCCTCACCACAAGCTCCGTGGAATTGTGATGCATGGATGGAAGATTATCTACATCACTACAGAGGTGAGAAAATCTTGTCATTGAGAGATTCCAAACAAGAAGTTCCCATCCCTGAGGATTAGGTGTAGCAGGAAATAAATTAGCTAGGAGTGAATTCAAGAACATAAAAGTAACTCCAGGGTCTTCTCCTTCTCTCTATGGTCTTGATGAAGTCATCTGTGTTTTAACTGCATTTCCTGAAGGGTGTTGACTTTCAGCATGTATATGGGAAAGGAGGTTTCCTTTTTCGTGAGGAGCCTACCAAGTAAGCCTTCATAATCCTGTGTAGTTGGACCTGAAAACTCACACATAGATAGATTTCTGGCTCAGAGCTGAATTCTTCTTGTTCCTCAACTATAAAATGGGTTCCTATATAAAATAATATATATAAAGTGTTGATGAAAATAGCAAACAATAAGCCTCTAATAAATGTAATATTGTCATCATCCCAGGGCTAACAACCTTAGCTAGTATAACTATCAAGTCTTGTAAAAAAATCAAAATTCAATTTTTTTTTGGTATCTGATTCATACAACTGGTGAAAATCAGGTAAAACTTTCCTAGAAGACTGTTTCACAGTATGTGTCCATGACCTGAGATTCTTAAGATCTAGCAAATGCACTGCTAGAAATATATTCTAAGGGAGCAAGAAATGATGTGTTCTCAGATATTATCACTGTACTACTTCAAATGACAGAACATGATATGTCTGACTATAGGAAAAGATATTTAGAATTTGTTTCATTCATATGATGGACTATTCTACAAGTCTTAAAAATTCTGTTCACATATACAAAAACGATTCACCAAGATAATATATTTCAACTTTAAGATGGGCACATATCCAAGTGTTGTTTGACAATATGTTCTGCTGTCAAGAACGTGGGGAAACTTGTACTCTCATACAGTGCAGGTGGGAGTGGAGATGGATACATCCCTTAGGCAGGTAGTTTGGCAATATCTATACAGAATTGCAAATTCATATATGCTGTCACAAAGAAATTCTTCTTTGGAAAAATTGTGGTTAAATTTATTTTTATGTATATTTGTGCATACGTGCATACAATGTTATTTGCTTTGTCACTGTTTGGAATGGAAAAAGATTGATAATAATGGAAGGAACTAATTCAGCAAATTGCAAATGCCCATTTAGTGATAAATATTCTAAGAATTTGTAACACACATACAGACAGAGAGAGGGGAAAAGAGAGGGAGGGAGGGAGGGAGGAAGGAAGGGAGGGATAGGAGGGAGAGAGAGAGAGAGAGAGAGAGAGAGAGAGAGAGAGAGAGAGAGAGAGAGAATGAGAATATCATGAGATTGTGAGGTTTGTGAGGTTGTGCTTTTGTTTTTGTTTTTGGACATAAGGTCTCACTTTGTAGCCCAGGGTAGCCTGGAACTCTCTATATAATTCAGGCTGGTCTTATACCAGAATCTTTTGCATCAACATATATTGTTAGATTAGCAGTCCAAGGTACAGGACAGTATATTGTTATGACTTTTGCCGGAAAATGAAAAGTATGAATATGCTTTTTATCTGGTTCCATTTGCTTATATTTACAAATATGTGTAAGAAATTATGGTAGGCTGAGTAAAAGCCTCCAAGGATGCATCTACTTCCTATTCTTGGGAATGTGTAAGGATTAAATTGTGTGGTAAAAGATGATCAAGTTGATCGTACTATGCAGTATTGTGGGAGGAAGTCTCAGTGCCATCACAATTATCCTCAGAAAGACAGAGAGGCTATACACGAAGAGGGGTAACCTATTCATTGACTCAGATAATGGAGTTATACAGCTGTTTGTAAGGAATGCCAGCAGCTTCTAACAGTCAAAAGAGACAAGCCTCTAGAGTGAGCATATCCCTGCTAACCCCTTGCTTTTCACTCAGTTGTACTGAAGGTCAGAAATTTGAGAGAATAAATTTCTTATTGTCTTAGAACACCAGCCTTTATAATTTGTTACAGTACCCATAAAAAACTAATACAAATAGTCACCACTTAGGGAGAAATATGGGGCACTGAAACACAGAGGCAGGACCAGAAATTTTCATTGGTTATCTTTTTATGTTGTCTTATTTACAAAATAAGATAGATCCACTTAAAATTTAAAATTCAAACAATTAAAGATGTCATCACAAATGTGTGATAGAGAGTTTCACACCCATGCTCACATGCACGTAGACAACACAGCTCAGTATTGGGAATCTTCCTCAGCCTATTTTATAAGGCAGGGTCTCTCACTGAACCTAGTGTTCACTGGGTTGCCTAGACTCATTTTGCCAGCAAGCCCCAGAGATCTTCGTACCTTCACCTTCCCTGTGCTGGAATTGCAGGTGTACACAGTGATGGTGAATATTGTGTTTAAAGGATAAATTTATTGTGCTTGACTCGTAAACACAAAATTTCTTTTTTAGCTTTTATAGTCAAGAATAAGTTGCTCCTACTCTGAATGCAACCTGTCAGCTGGCCCAAGATGGGCCACTTCCTTGTGCATTTGGACTATTCTTTAAAAAACTGCTGTTTGTTGCAAAATATTTCACTTCCTCAGCTATTCCTACAAGGTAATGAATGGGTCACAGGATTAAAGATCTGCTTTTGTATGAAATGTTTGCTTGCTTGGATGGCTAAGGCACCTGCTGGATGTCTGTTACAAAATCAAACCTTGCCTATAACCAGTCAAAATTATATCTGTCATTTTTTCCTTTATAGTCCTTGGGCTAACAATAACCAGAGCCTTACTTAGAGAACTCTCTCTGGTTTGGTCTTGGCCATTCTCTTCTTAAGAAAAAGTCTCTAAGTTAGAGGTTCAAGGGAACAACCATGGAGGGAGCAGGCCCAAGTCAGGGACCTCTGTGGGACTGACTGGGTGTGAGTCAGGGACCTCTGAGGGAGTAGGCCTGAGCCAGAGACCTCTGTGGGACCGGCCCCAAGCCAGGGACCTCTGCAAGAGCAGGCCCAAGCCAGGGACATCTGTGGGAATAGGGTTGAGACAACCTCTGCTGGAGCGGGCCCGAGCTAGTGACCTCAGCAGGACCAAGTTCAGGGCAGCGACCTCCACAGGAGCAGATACAAGGGAGTGACCACTGACGCAGGCCTCTGCTGGACTAGGCACAAGCCAGGGACCTCTGAGGGAGCAGGCCCGAGCTAGAGAACTCTGTGTGACTGGGCCCAAACCAGGGACCTCTGTGGGAGCAGCCCAAGCCAGAGACATCTGTGGGAACAGGCCTGAGCCAGTGACCTCAGCCAGAGCAGGCCCAACGCAATGACCTACATAGGAGCAGGAACAAGGGAGCCAACCACTGCTGAGGGAGCAGGCCTAAGGCAGCAACCTCAGTGGGAACAGGGCCAAATAACCCCTGGGATTGCAGAGAGACCCCTGGGAGTGATGAGCAACCTCCACAAATGCCGAGTGACCTCTGGGGCAAATGGAACCATGGCCCTGACTGCACCATGAGGAGTAACTATCTTAGCCTTAGATCTGCTGGCACCTGGAAGATTGATCACCAGAAATACAGCCCCAACTACACCAATCAGAGGAAAAGATGGGTAGACAACGTAAGAACACATTCAACACCACAAAGAGCAACACGACACCAACAAACACTTGTGATCCTACAACAGCAAGACTTGAACACCACAATATAAATGAAGCAGAAGAAAATGATCTAAGAAATAACTTTAGAAAAATGTTTGAGGCCCTTAAAGAAGAAATAAAAAATCTCTCAAGGAAATGAAAAAAAAAATAAAAAGTTGGAAGAAGTCAATAAATCCCTTAAAGAAAAAGCAATCAAACAGATGAAAGAAATGATTCAAGACTTAAAAACAGAAAGAGACAATAAAGAAAAATACAAACTGAGTAGCCCAGACTACTATACCCAGGGAAACTTTCAATTACCATAGAAGGACAAAACAAGATATTCCATGAAAGAATCAGATTTAACCAATACCTAGCCACAAACCCAGCCCTATACAAGGTACTAAAAAGAAACTTCCAACCCAAAGAATTAGCTACATCTACAAAAACACAGGCAACAGATGATGTCACAGCAGTAAATTCTAAAGAAGGGGAAACACACACAATAACATCACCAACAAGGAAAACAAAAATAACCGGAACTAGCAATCACTGGTCATTAATATCCCTTAATATAAATGGACTCAACTCACCTATAAAAAGACAGAGATTAACAGATTGGATACAAAACCAGAATTCATCCTTCTGATGCATAAAAGAAACATACCTCAACCTCAAAGACAGACATTGCCTCAGAGTAAAGGATTAGGAAAAATTTTCCAATGAAATGAACCTGAGAAACAAGCAGGTGTGTCTATCTTATCATCTAACAAAATAGACTTCAAATTAAAATAAATCAAAAGAGACAAAGAAGGTCATTTCCTATTAGTCACAGGAAAAATCCATCAAGAGGAAATCTCAATACAGAACATCTATGCCCCAAATACGAGGGCACCCTCATATGTAAAAGAAACACTTCTAAAGCTTAAATCACACATTAAAACCCACACACTAATAGTGGGAGACTTCAACATCCCACTCTCACCCCTGGACAGGTCTGTCAGACAGGAAATTAACAGAGAAATGAGAGCACTAACAGATTTTATGAATCAAATGGACTTAACAGACATCTATAGAACATTCCATCCAAACATAAAAGGATATACCTTCTCAGCACCTCATGGAACCTTCTCAAAAATTGACCATATATTAGGTAACAAAACAAACCTCCATAGACACAAAAAAATTGGAATAACCCCATATATCTTATTAGATAACTATGGCTTAAAATTAGAATTCAACAGCAACACTAATTTCAGAAAGCTCACAAACACATGGAAATTAAACAATGCTCACTTGAATCATCAATGGGTCAAGAAAGAAATAAAGGAAGAAATCAAAAACTGCCTAAAATTCAATGAAAATGACCGCACAACATACCCAAACTTATGGGACACAATGAAAGCATTGTTAAGAGGAAAATTCACAGCACTAAATGACTACATAAAAAATGCTGGAAAAATCCCACACTAGTGACTTAACAGAACGAAAACTCTAGAACAAAAAGAAGCAAACTCACCCTAGAGAATGAGATGGCAGGAAATAATCAAATTGAGAGCTGAAATAAACAAAATAGAAACAAAGAAAACAATACAAAGAATCAATGAGACAAAAAGTTGGTTCTTCAAGAAAATTAACACAAAAGACAAACCTTTATCCAAACTAATCAAAAGACAGAGAGAGAATATCCAAATTAACAAATTCAGAAATGAAAAGGGACATAACAGCAGACATGGAGGAAATCTAGAAAATCATTAGTTCATATTTTGAAAACCTATACTATACAAAATTGGAAAACTTAAAGGAAATTGACAATTTTCTGGATAAATATCATTTACCAAAATTAAATCAAGACCAAATAAGCAAGTTAAACAGACCTATAACTGCTGAAGAAATAGAAACAGTCATCAAAAAAAGTCCCCCCCCAAAAAAAAACCCTAGGGATAGATGATTTCAGTGTAGAACTCTACAAGATTTTCAAAGAAGAACTAATACCAATACTCCTCAAATTGTTCCACACATCGAAACAGAAGGAACTCTTTTTATGAGGCTACAATTACCCTGATATGCAAACCACACAGACATTACTAAGAAAGAAAATTACAGACCAATCTCCCTCATGAACATTGATGCAAAAATACTCAATAAAATACTGGCAAACCAAATCCAAGAACACATAAGAAAAATCATCCACATGATCAAGTGGGCTTCATCCCAGAGATGCAGAGATGGTTAAACATACAAAAATCTGTCAATGTAATCCACCATATAAATAAATGGAAAAAAATATGATCATCTCATTAGATGCTGAAAAAGCCTTCAACAAAATACAGCATCCCTTTGTGATAAAGGTCTTGGAGAGAGCGGGGATACAAGGAACATACTAAACATAATAAAGGCAATATACAGCAAGCCAACAGCCAACATCAAACTAAGTGGAGAGAAACTCAAAGTGATTCCACTGAAATCAGGAATAAGACCAGGTTATCCATTCTCTCCATATCTATTCAATATAGTATTTGAGGTTCTAGCTAGAGCAATAAGACACCAAAAGAAGATCAAGGGGATACAAATTGAAAAAAAAAAGTCAAACTCTCACTATTTGCTGATGATATGATAGTTTATATAAGCGACCCCAAAAATTCTACTTAGGAACATCTACAACTCATAAACACCTTCAGTAATGTAGCAGGATACAAGATTAACTTGAAAAAAATCAGTAGCCCTCCTTGTCACAGATGATAAATGGGCTGAGAAAGAAATCAGAAAAACATCACCCTTCACAATAGCCACAAATAACATAAAATATCTTAGAGTATAACTCTAACCAAACAAGTGGAAGACCTCTATGACAAGAATTTCAAATCTTTGAAGAAAAAATTGAAGACACTAGAAAATGAAAAGATCTCTCATGCTCTTGAGTAGGTATAATTAACATAAAAAATGCCAGTCTTGCTGAAAACAATCTACCAATTCAATGCAATGTTCATCAAAATTCATCAAATTTCTTCACAGACATAAAAAGAATACTCAACTTCATATGGAAAAGCAAAAATCCCAGGATAGCCAAAACAATCCTGTACAATAAAGAAACCTGGAGGCATTATAATCCCTGACTTTAAACTCTACTACAGAGCAACAGTACTGATAACATCCTGGTACTGGCATAAAAACAGACAGGAGGACCAATGGAACAAAACTGAAGACCCAGATATCAATCCACACACCTACAAACACCTGATTTTTGACAAATAAGCAAAAAATATCAAATGGAAAAAAGAAAGCATATATAACAAACGGTGCTGGCATAACTGGATTTCAACATGTAAAAGAATGAAAATAGACCCATTATCTATCACCATACACCAAACTCAAGTCCAAACGGATCAAACATAAAACCAGCCACATTGAACCTTACAGAAGAGAAAGTAGGAATACACTTGGACGCATTGGCACAGGAGACCACTTCCTAAATATAACTCTAGTAGCACAGACACTGAGTGAAACAAGTAAAAAGTGGGACCTCCTGAAACTTATAAGCTTCTGTAAAGCAAAGGACACCGTCAACAAGACAAAACAGTAGCCTACATAATGGAAAAAGATCTTTAACAACCCTACATTGGACAGAGGACTGATCTCCAAAACTTACAAAGAACTCAAGAAATTGGTCATCAGCAAAACAAATGATCCAGTAGAAAAAAAATGGGGTACAAATCTAAACAGAGAACTCTCAACAGAGGAATCTAAAATGGCTGAAAGACACTTAAAGAAATGTTCAACATCCTTAGTCATCAGAGAAATGCAAATCAAAACAACCCTGAGATTCCATCTTACACCTATAAGAATGGCAAAGATCAAAACACTGATGACAACTTATGCTGGAGAGGTTGTGGGGTAAAGGGAATACTTCTCCATTGCTGGTGTGAGTGCAGACTGGTACAGCCACTTTGGATGCCAGTGTGGCAATTTCTCAGAAAATTAGGAAACAACCTACCTCAAAATCAAATAATACCATTTTGGGTATATACCCAAAGAATCTCAATAGTACCACAAAGATATGTGCTCAACTATGTTCATAAAAAATTATTTGTCATAGCCAGAACCTGGAAACAGTCTAAATGCTCCTCAACTGAAGAATGGATAAGATTAATGTGGTACATTTATATAATGGAGTACTACACAGTGGGAAAAAATAATGACATCTTAAAATTTGCAGGCAAATGGTTGGATATAGAAAATGACTTATTGGGTGAGGTAACACAGACCTAAAAAGAGAAATATAATACGTACTCACTCATAAGTAGCTTTTAGACATAAAGCAGAAAAAATAGCCTACAATTCACAATTCCAGAAAACCTAGACAACAAAAAAGACTATGAGAGACATACATGGATGTAATCTACATGGGAAGTAGAAAAAGAGAAGATCTCCTGAGTAAACTGGGAGTGTGAGGGCCTTGGGAGAGGGTAGATGGGGAGGGGAGAGGAAGAAAGGGGAGCAGAGAAAAATATATAGCTCAATAAAAACAATTTTAAAAAGTCTTTAATTTACTAAAATTAACTTGAGTCAGACTGGTAATCTTTGAAGGACCCCAGACCCATAACAGCACCAGTATGCCTGTCTTGTTATGAAGGTGTGAAATATCCAGCAAGCAAGCACTTAAATGAGATGTCTCCCAGCCCCTTTCCCCTTCTTAGCTCAGGCCTGACCAGCAGTTAGTAAGAAAAAGACTAGCTTATTCTAGAACTTAGTCCCCCCCCCTACTTTTGGCTAGCCTCTGAAATGTATGCACACGACAGGCAAAGAACAATTCTTGAGTGGCCCTAGCAACTGATCAGCAAATACACAGCTGCAGGTCTTTATCTCATTGTGTATCTAACCTCAAATATCCTTGTGGAGGCCTTGGTATTGGTCCAGCCTATGCCCAAGCTCACAATGATTTCAGAACACCCCCCTGAACTTCTAACCTTTGGCATTACATCTCGTAGGGCACTGCCCTGTTCTGGATGGGCAGATAATTTCAAAATGGTTGCAGCTGGCTACCTTCCACAGCGTCTAGCTGGCCTGCAGGAAAATGTGCCTCTCTTGCTCCCACCAGTCTTGGCAGTATACTTGCTCCCATTGTTCCCCTTCTAGCTGTCAGGAGGTGACTCTGGCTTGGTCAAAGGACAGTGTAGCATTTAGGGCCGCTGCTTCTCCGAAGTCAGACCGTGCTTGCAGGTCTCCCCAAGAACCCAGCTGCGTTTGCTCTGGTCTCAAAGGACCCTTCCTGCGGATATGTCACATCTAGTAAGCTTCGGTTGCCCAGTGAAATGTCCTTTTTTGAGCGGAATGCCATCCATCTCTCTCAAGGATTTGTGGTTTGTCCCTTGGGTTGCATGAGGGAAGAGAAAATGTTCACACAAGAAAGAAAGCAAAACCACCAGAATTCTCTCACTTCTTATTTTCTTCTAGTAAGTCTCCTGGGATTCCTCTCAAACACGATAGAGGACAGTGGTGGTCCCTGAAACAGTTATTCTGTGTCTCGGAGAACTAGACACTTGATGCCTATTGGCCTCATCTCTGGGAGCTTAACAAACTTCCCAGACATGAAGAAAAGCCTCCTATGAATTAGTAGCCGAATAACCAGCTGCTTAAATAATTAGGTTACACATGTTACAAACGGTATGGAATGTTTTGTCTTATGCTGTTAGGTTCCTGTCATGGCATATGCCACAATTCTTTGTCAGTCGTATGACTGAGGGCACATTTGGCAGTTAGAGGGCAGAGTTTTTGGACTAGATATTGTCAAATATAATTAAGACATGAAATTAGATAGACCTCTCCCCACTTAACTGCTTTTTACCAAGCTTCTTCCCTCAGCATGGGACTTCACTTTTCATATAATTTTATCTTCCTCACAAAGATTTTCTGTAACTGAGACCCAACCTGTTACTAAAATGTGGCAGAATTAGTATTTCATTTAAGTTGATTGGCCACCTTACTTAAGTAAAATAATATCTTAATCATTGAAAGCATTACAGAATATTTAGGTTAGAAATGTGCTTATGGCAAAAACTGTCCTTTCTATAGCTTTTATCATCATATCAGTAAGAGAAAGTTGGATAAACTAAACTCATTCTGACACATTTAGTACTGTGCAGAGGCTAATCTTTTAGGTTCTGTGTGTATCTGTAGATATTGAAATCATTAATATTTGATTTGGAAAATGTTCAGATTCTCATTTATTTTGTCTTGATATATTTTTTAAATTCCTTGTTTTGAAAAGGAGATGACATAGCTGAAGAGAGGAAGAAAACAAAAGGCATTTTGATGGAAATTTGAACTGGGGACTATTTTTTTTAGATTTGCTCCAGAAGAGTTGCGAACCTGACAGTTTCTGAATCGAAATCTGTGATTCGTGTTAAACATGGAGGGGACATATTCTGAAGTGTGTTTGCAAAGGATTCTGTGTCTATCATTTGGAATGTGAGTTGAAGTGGTGCAATCCCCAGCAGGCAGCACTGGGAAGCTGCAGCAATAATACAGCTGAAAGATAGGATCTAAACAAGTGAGTGACAAGGCCTGTTAATGGAATTAAGAAATGTTTTGACATCTAAGAAGGCAGGACTGGCTGATGGCTTGCGTAATATGCTGCCTGTAGAGCTGGTTGTCACAGCTCACACCTGTACTCCCAACAACTGGGTGGGTGACACAGGGGAACTGCTGCAAGCGTGAGGCCATCCTGGGCTGTGGAGTGAGTTCCAGCCCAGCCTTTGCTGCCAAGCAAAAGCCTGGTTCAAAACAAAACATAGGTTGCCCTTCAAGGGAGATAATGAATAATTCAATATACCTATAAATTGCTTTGAAGATGTAGATTATGTCGTTTGCCCATTTAGCAGGATCATTTGCTCATTTTTATTTGCATATATTCTAGATACTGCTCCTTGTCAAAAGAAGAGTTGGCAAATATTTTCTCCCATTCTGTATTTTGTCTATTCACTGTTGGGTCTTTTTTTTTGTTTGTTTTCTTGAGTTGAAATTTCTTTGGTTAGATATAGTCCTATCTCTCTAGAGTTACCTGTGATTCTAGAGTCGTTTTTAGAAAGTATTTGCCTCTCCTAATACTGTTTCCTCTATATCTTTTGCCCAGCAATATCACAGTGCTGTGTGTCACATTTAGGTCCTTAGTCCTTGAGTTGATTTTTGAATGTGATAAGAGACAGGGACCTAGTTTCGTAATTCTGCCTATGTTTATCTAGTTTTTCAGTATCATTTATAGAAAAGACTTATTCCAATGTATGTTCTTGACATGTTTGCTGAAAATCAGTTAGGTGTTATTCATAGATTAATTTCTGGATTTTTTTGTTGTATCGCTTTGGTGTATGAATATAGTTTTATTACAGTAGTTACTATAGTTTTGTAGTGTGTTTTGACATCAGCAATTATGATGCCTCCATATTCCTCTCACAGCATTTTTCTTTAGCTATTTTGAGACCATTTGTGGTCCCATAAACATGTTGCATTTGTTTCTTTCTAGTTCTGGCCAGAATGTCATTGATACTCTGATGCAGAATGCATGAATCTATATATCATTTTGGGTAGTTATGTACATTTTAGAAATATTAATCTTAATTCATGAGCATGATCATGTATTTCCACTTTGTAGCTTATAACTTATTTCATCAAATATCTTAAATTTTTCATTATAAGTAATCTTTCGTTTCCTTGGTTAATTTCATTTCTAGGCATTTGGTTTTTGAGTCGCTATTGTGAATAGCATTCATTTTCAACTTCTTTTGCAACCAGTCTGTCATTGATGCACATAAATGTTATTGCCTTTTTAATTTTTATTTCATAACTCGAGACTTTCCTGGATTTGACTATCAGTTCAAAGTTTTGCTGGGGTCCTTAGGTTTTTCTACATATTTGATCATGTAAAACACGCTTCTTCTTTTTCAACTGAGAAAACTTTTATTTCTCTCTCTTGTCCGTTTCCTCTAGCTAAAAGTTTTAGCAATATTATGCTGACTAGGAGTGGTAAAAGTGAATATAACTGTCTTGTTGCAGACAATTTAGCATGATTTCAGCTATAAGTTTATTATACACAGCCTTAATTGATGTATGTTCCTTCAATATCTAATTCTGAGGGGCTTTATCCTGAAGCCACGCTGAATTGTATTAAATGCCTTATTACATTAGTTGCATCTTTTAGTCGTTTCATGTGTTGTAATGCATTACTGATGTGCATTTGTTGAAGCGTCTTTGGAATAAATCCCACTTATCATGGTGCATAATAATTTTGATGTGTTGCTGTACTTTGCTTGTGTTTTGTTGAGAAATTTGCAACCGTACAGATATGTAGTTGATCTTAAGTTACCAATACATCAGCAAAATCAGAGATATTGCAACTAATATCAAATGAATACAATGAATCACTAAAGATTATTATAACCAACTATATAAAACATATACAAAATCATGGAATTGTTTGGGTACATATAATACCAAAATTAAACAACAACAACAAAATGACAGGGTGTAAACGGACCAATAATGAACTATGAGGTTGAAATAGTAAGAAAAGAAAAAGTTCTATAACAAAAGTCCAGATGACGTTGTATCTTAGGGCATTAAGTTGGTAGGCACTATTGATTTTGTTTCCAGCTGAGTACCATATATACTATAGCTTCTTCAGTTATAATTGATGAGTGTTGGCTGAAGGCATGTCCATCTATCTCTGAGGGCCATGTGAAAGTGGAACTATTCTAGTAGAGAGGTAGATATAGATGTATCCAGAAAGCTTATAAGAGTGAATACCAGTGGTGTCAGAAGGTTCTGGCAATGGAAGCAGTGGCCCTAAAGTGGTGGGCCAGAGGAAACTTTTCCTTGTTTTGGTGGGACTACTTGAAATAGTATCTGCATATTTGTTATGCATCATATTTCTGCAAAAGAATGATGTTCTATAGTAGTTGGACAATTTTCCTTATTTTTATATCCTTTAATTTTATGGTTTTTCAGGGAAGGCTCAAATCTTAATATTTACTGTACTCAAATTTGATGAATAATATTTTTAAAGAATATGCATTATGACATGACTTCTAAATGTTATCCCAATTTCTATCCTCTCCTAGCAGGTTTTATTTCCTTTCTCTAAAATACCAGGGATTAAACCAAGGGCCTCAGGTCTCACTCATGGGAAGTAAATACATTTAAGCCACAACCCCAGTCTTCATCCTCCTGTATTCTAATATTGTTCTTTGTATGGGAGCCTCTGATTTGTCTTTTACAAAGCCTACAGGAATATGAGTCTATTTTAGCTGAGCTTCCCCTTCCAAATGCCCATGTCTGACCTGTTGTGGTTTGCTGTTTCCTCTCTTTGGATTCCCGGAGCTCCTAGTGTGAGATGCTATGCATGCGGACTGCTGAATTACACACATGAAACTTTATATCATTCTGACTTCTTCTATGTAAAAATTCCCCTCTCCTCTCAAAATTTAAGTCACTTGAGGCAAGGACATTCTTTTTCTTTCACACATATATCGGATCTACTGTTTCTTTGAACAACACGCAGACTCAGTAAGGAGTAGTTGAGGAAAAATTCTTAATAGGTGAAATATATTCTTATTAAATCAATAAATGTTAAACTCTCAGTCGTAATACACTCAAATTACATATTTATGTCTGTGAAGATGAAGAGCAGTGGAAAAATGTCATTTAGTCAGCAAACAAAGCCTTCTAGTTTAATTGTGCATCTTGGGTGCCTGACCTTGCGTAAGTGTATTTCCCACTTCTTGAGCTGACTTTCCTCATCTAGAAAAGAGACTAGGTAATCCCTAAGGTACATTGCAAATCACATGTTTTAGAAGTCTACAATGTAAATCTTGCTTGAATCCCTTATGCACCACCCCGAATTTTTAAATAGAACACACTGAACAGAAATTAACATTTTAAAAAATGTCACAGTCATTATTAGGAATGTCAATTATTCGCTGACACTATAATGCAGTTAAGGGGACTATTGCGATATGGATAGCTGTTTCCTCTCCAGAGCATGTGGCTTTTATTTCTAATTAAAGTTTGCCCTTTAATTTCCTCTTTTAATGTCAGACTGTTACCTGTTGCTCTCACTTCTTACGACTGATACCAGTTTTGCCCATATCAATAAGCTCACCTGATCCGGGACTTCTAACCTAAGGTATATGGAACAACCAAGAAATGTTAAATTTGACTTGTGTCAAACATCGATCATTTAATTACTCAAAAATAGTTAATTAGGGGCCTATGGTGGTCTACCATACTCAGGATGGTGGAAAGAATGAAAAAGCAGTAGCTTTCAACAGATTTAATTCTCTTGGAGAGCTTTTTCCTGAAGAATGTGTCTGAACTTCAGTACAGGACGTCTGCAGATCTCTACTTTTCAGTTTTCAGACAAATCACCTGTGGACAATAAAGGACTTAATAATGATAACAAAGATGGCTAAGCACTTGCAAAGGAATATGCAAAGAGACAGTACGATAGAACCAAATTTCCACAGATTGACTCATACAGGAACTGAAGTTACTAATATCAGTAGTTTCTAAAAACAAAGAGAAAAAATTTAGTGCCTCCTTTGGTTCTTCCAATAATGTAGTGAGCACAGCAACACTCTTCTTTCTGCTTTGCAGAGAGGATAAATAGAGGCTCAGGAACATGCCAAAGTCACAGTGGAAATGAGTGGTAGAGCTGAGAGAAAGTCTTCCATCTTCAGTCCATTTCTGTCTGACCCCAATTCTGAGCCATTACAAGGCTCAGATCGTGTTAATCCTTCCATAATTCTTCAGTAACTAAAACTTCCAGAAGAAAACATAGGCAGTATTCTCTAATATACAGGTATAGAAAAGGACTTTCGGACCAGGACTATGTTTTCCAAAGAATTAAGGTAAAAAATTACCAGCTGCTGCCTTGTAAGATTTAAAAGCTTCTGTATAGCTAAGAAACAATAAATCGAGTAAAGAAACCCACAGAATGGGGGAGAAAATTTGTCAGTTATACAGCTGATAAAGGAATAATACCAAGAATATATAAAGACGTCAAACAAACAAAAAATGAGAAAAGAAAATAAATGACTCAATTAAAAAAATGGACCTGGGATCTGAATAGAGTTATTAAAAAGAAGAAAAATGGCTAAGAAATACACGAAAAAATGTTTATCATCCTTGTCAATTAAGAAAACTCAGAGTAAAGGAGATTTCAGCTCACACCTGGCAGAATGGCCAAGATCACCAAAACAATTGACAACAAATGTTGGCAAGGCTACAGAGAAAGAGCAACTCTCATTCACTGTTGGTAACAAAATGGTGTAGCTGTTCTAGAAAACAAAATGGACATTGTTTTCTAGATTGAATCCTCAAAAGTCTTCGAAATTAAAATAAAGATATCCTATGACCCAGCTATGATTCTCGCTGGCATATGTTCAAAGCACTGGACATCCTACTCCACAGATACTTGCTCAGCCATGGACATTGCTGCCTTCTCCACAATAGCCAGGGAGTGTAAATAATCTAAATGACATTTAACAGATGAATGGATAATGTAAATGTGGTACATATACATGTTAGAATATTGTTCATCTGTGAAGAAAAATGAAATAAACTTCACAGGTAAATGGATGGACCTAGAAAAGATCATACTGAGTATGGCAACCCAGGTCCAAAAGGACAACCACCACAAGCTCTCTCCTCAAAGGTTCCTCCATCCAAATCCTCAGGTATAAGTGTAGCTAGCACCCTTCATCAAAGAAGCCTCTCTTTACAGCAAGCGGAAACCATCACAGAAAATGACAATTGGACACAGCCCCAATAGATACATTTATATCATAACTCCTGCATCTATGGTTCAAGGAACATCATGAAAGACAGAACCGAAAGGGTGTAAGGGACAGAATACTTACCAGGAAGTCTATGATGAAAAAGGCTCTCTTAGAAATGGCTGCATAAACAAGACCAGAACAAGGGAAATATCAACAACCCTGCTGACATGGAGGATGGAAGAGATTGCATTGAACCAGTCCCACCTCTAAACAAAGAACTACAGTTAACCAATGACTGCAAGGAATTTGACTATTCCAGAGATGAGTGGAGGGTACAACAAGAGCTTCCCCTCACCCGGGATTAGGCACAAGTCACACCCAAACCCCCATTTTCAAAGAGGGATCCTTTATTAAGCAGGAAAGAAAAGTTAAATTGGCTGCTTTCTGACTCAGGCTGAAAACCAGCAGCAATGTCCTTGCAGGTGTAACTTTTACAAGGAGAAGGGAAGGTCTGTGTTAGAATGGGCCAGGATCTGGTGGTAAAAGAGATAGGGGAATAGGGAGAAGGGGGAGGGAACAAGAAAGAGGAAATGGATATTTGTCTCCCAGGGACAAAGGGCTGTCTCTGAATGGAAAGGAGACAGACATGGAACATAGGAAAACAGCAGTTTATAAAAATAAAATGGATGTATTAAAATCAGGTGTTTAATTTTAATTGGGCATGTTAATTAGGTGAGCCAAAGGGAGCTTTTGATTGCTAGATTTCAATACTTTGATCACTGGACCTGGGTAGTCAGCCTCAGGAGGAGGAAGTGGCCAAATAAGGAGATAGACCTTGGCGGCATCTAGCAATTTTAGCAAGACAGGGAAAATGGGGGAGAGGGACAAGGCTTTCCAGAGCCACATGTACAGTGTCCCTTCAGTGAGGCTGCTGAATGGTTGTCCAATGCCGAGTAGTCAGCCCAGAAACCATATACACACAGGAACAAAAATGGACCCAACTGTTTGTATTTATGTGTGCATGTGCGGGTGCACACACGTAACAATAATAATCAAACAAGAAGAGGCTATCGGCTTGAGAGTAGGGAGATGGGAAGGTTTGGAGGGAGGGTTCTTGTGAGGGGCTGAAGGGAGGATTCTTGGGAGGGGCTGGTTGTCAGAAAGGAGGCAGGGAAAGTGATAAAATTCTACTTCAATCAAAAACACACTTAAAATAATGAATAGCTTCTCAATGAGAAATAAGCCAAATTTCTAAAGACCCTTTGGATTATCAGAGCTGGAGTGTGGGTGTGTGCTGGCTAGGTTTTTTTTTTTTTTTTTTTTTTTTTTTTCGACAAAACTGGTGCCAACTGAGAAGAGAACCTCAATTAAGAATATGCCTTCCATCAAACTGGCCTGGAGAAATGTCTGTGGAGAATTTTCTTGACTAATGATTGATACAGGAGGGCCCAGCTCACTGTCTCTGAGCAAGTGGTCCTGAGTGGTGGAAGAATGCGAGCCGAGCAAGACATGAGTGCAAGACACTGAAGCGGGAATCCTTCATGCTGCCTCAGTTTCTATCCTGCCCTCACTCCCCCTCATGATGGACTGTTTTTGGGATATTCACACCTAATAAACTCTTTCCTCCCCAAGTTGCTTTTGGTCATGGGACCATTCAAACAGATGAACCAACACAGGACATTTGCAATCAAACCACCACACTCAGGAAAGTTATAGCTAGATCATATGGCCATTCTAAGGATAGATTTTGAGAACGAATCTACATTTGCATTTTCATTAATATAAAATATTAACAATCCCTCCCACATCCACAATCTTCCCAACATTTCTTATTGTTTGTTGATGATAGTTATTCTAATTAGAGTGTGATGGAATCTCAGTGAAGTCTTGACTTAAATTTCTATAGTCCCCAAATACATTGTGCATGCTGTTTTTGTTTATTGACTAGTAGTACTTCTTTTGAGAATTGTCTTTTAAATTCACCTGCCAATTTATTGAACCAATTGCATGTTATTTTAGTGTTTAGCATTTTAGACTTCTTTATGTATTTTGTATATTAATATCCTGTTAATAGACTAGCTAGGGCAGTTCTTCTGATTTGTAAGTTGTCTCATCACTCTGGTAATTGTTTCATTTGTTGTTCAATTTTTTAAAAATTTTATGCAATCTCATTTGTCCATTTGTCAGTGATAATTTCCTTAGCCATTGGCATCTTCTTTAAGCTGTTGCCTATGCCTATGTCTTGAAATGTTTTCTCTAACAATTTCTAAATTGCAGCTCTCACATCAAGGTATGTGATTCACTTTAAACTGAATTTTTTTTTTGTACTTTGTAAGACATAGGGATCTAGTTTCATTCTTCTACTTAGGGACATCTGATTCTTATGGAGCTACTTTTTGAAGATACCGTTCTCCCCTAGTGTCCAATTTTAGAAACGCTGTCAAGAATCATATGCCTGTGACTGCATGAATTTATTTCTAGGACCTCTATTCTACTCCATTGATACAAATTCCTGTTTTCTGCCCATACCACGCTGGTTTTGTTTCTGTTGCTGTGTAATGTAATTTGAAATGGGGTATTGAGATGCTTGTAGCATTACTCATTTTGCTCAAGATTGCTATGTCTCTTCCAGCTGAGCTGCCAGGTGTGTGGTCGTGCAATATGATGAAAATACCCCTTACATTCTAGGAGAACGGAACTTTGAACCTCACAGCCAAAGTTAATCATACACCCTGAGGTCACTTGACTTAGGATGGCTAGCTTCCTGTGCACTCAACCTGTTTGTTGAATGTGCCTTTAGGAGAACAAATGTAAAAACCAATATTACTCGCGTTTGATTTCACATGCAATCAACTTTTATAACCTAAGCGAATACAGAGCTGCAGCCTAAAGTTATGTATTCCTTCATGCTCCTGACCCAGATAATGCCTGGGTATCATTTGCTGAAAGCAGCAAATACAGAAGTTGAAAACAACTTCCTAAAGTCTACCATAAATGTTGAAAGCGTTCATTTATGCGTATTAGATGATAAACAATGATGTTTGCTGTCTGGGTCAGCTGTGTTCAGTTAGAGCCAGTGACTTAAGCCCTTATAAAAAACTGTTAAGGATTTCTGTAAAGCATCCCATTCCTTCCCTTGTGGCGCTTTCCGTCATGTTCAATAAACACAAAGCAAAGCCCCTTGGTATGGACACAGACAGACACAACTCATGCAGCAGCAACACACAAGACAGCTATTAGACGGGCACAGATTTAGATCATACAACAGACAGACGAGGATGAAAGACACAAGGAGTATAAAGTAGATAATTCAAATCAGGACTCGCTCTTTGTTAACCAATTCCAAGGGGAAGTGCTTTTATTATTTCTTCCTTCAAGTGCTTTTATTTCTTTCCTTAATGTGACAGTGACGCATTATTGGTGACTCATAGTTAATCACTAATGTGTATAATCCTTTAATATGTGAATTCTGAAGTTGCTTTTTTTCTAAGATTTTTAAATGTGGCACACACAAAGGAATTTTTCCAGCCTTAACAAAAAATGAAGTCATGACATTTCTCTCAAAACCAATGGAACTGTCATTTCTAATGTTAGTGCAAAAGGTAATTATTTTTTCATATGCAGACATAAAAGTTTAATTTTTATATATGCATATATACATTGTGGGCTATTTTACTGGTATAGGTTTAAAAACTAGATTAGGACGATGATGGGGAGAAAAGGTCTTCAAGAAAAGGAGTAAGAGAAAAGAGGGTAAGAGAATTGTTATAATATTAACCCCCAATTAGGGCTTACTCTAGCTAAAAAGGGGAGAGGGACTAGGTGAAGGGCGTACAGTGAAGTCAGTCAATAAAAATCATCTATGCATGATAATGTCATAATTTGGCTATTTGCATGCAAATTTTTAAAAAGTAAAGAAATTCACTGGAATTGTGGACATTGTATTAACACCATAGATAGCTGTTTGTACTATGACCATTTCAAAAATATTAATTATTCCTATCACTAAATATTGGAAGGCATTTCCATATTTTACTCTCGTTTTTAATTCCTTTCCTTATAGGGTTTGCTATTAATACATATACAACTACTGATTTTGTTGTTGTTGCCTGTTATTATTTTGTTTTTATTTTAAGACAGGTTCTCAATAGGTAGACCAGGCTGGCTTTGAATTTATAGAGAATGGCCGGACTCTCTCCAGTGTTGGAATTAAAGGTATACACTACCACACCCACACCCATAACTACTAATTTTTATGTTGTTGTTGTATCCCAGTACTTTGTTGAAAGTTTTTATCTGGTCTAAAAGTTTTCTGGTGGAGTCTTTCATCTTTAAACCTAGAATCATACTGTCCACAAATAGGTAATGAGGCTTTTCCCATTTCTGTTTACATATTCCTTTTGTATTTCTTCTCTTGCCTCATTACTCTAGCTGAGGGCTCAGTCATTGTATTGAATAAGAGAGAGACATTAAACATCCTTGTCACTTGCCTGATTTTAGAAGAAGTACTTTTTATTTTCTGCCATTCTGTGTAATGTTGGCTATAGGTTTGTCACATAAAGCTTTTATTGTATTTGTGTATAATACTTTGTCTTCCTGGTTTCTTTAGGGCTCTTATTATCAAGGAACATGACATTTATCAAAGGTTTTTTCTTTGTTTCATAACTTGTGATTTTTGTCTTTGATTCTATAAATGTTCTGTAGTACATTTATATATGTATGTGTGTACATATATGTAATATAAATGTAGTAATTTAGATTTGTATGTGTGTACACATATATGCAAAATATATGTATTCGTAATAATGCATACAAAATTCATACATTCATATATATGAGAATTTTTGCATCCACGTTCTTCAAGGATGAACCAATGTTTTCAGCTTTCTCTCTTTTGTATATCATTAATTCATTAATATTGACTCTTTAGAATGAGTTATAAATAGTTTGAGAAGTGTTATTCTTTAGTAGTCAGAATTTGACAGTTAATCTATTCTAGTAGTAGGCTTCTCTTTGTTGTCAGACTCATTGTTTAAATATCATAGCTCATTATAGAAATAAACTAAGTCTTAATACCTTCTTCATTACGTTTTATTAAGTGGCATTTGTCTAGAAATGTGTTCAGTTTCTCAGATTTTCCAACTTCTTTGATTATAACTTTTTAAAATATTGCTTGATTATCTGGATTTCAGTAGTGCTTATTGTAATATTCTTTAACCAATACATAGTTCTATCAATTTAGGTCTTTTCTTTTTTCTGGTTAATTTGAACATTGAAAATGCCGCATTAGGTTGTTTACTTGAGATCTTCATTTTTTTCATGTAGGTACTCATAACCACAAATATTTTTATTAGATCTACTTTGCTATATCCCAAAAGGCCTGATAAGTTGTGTTTTATTTCCATTTGATTCTAGTAATTAAAAATTTTCCATCGTGATTTTTAAATAACCCATTTATCATTCAAAAGCATATTGTTTAATCTTCATACTTTTAAATATAGTTCCTCTTGTTGGAACTCTGGGATATTTCTTACTTTTCTCTGGAGCACCTCCATTACTCTATCCTTTTTAGCTGTCTGCTAATATCCTTATTCCTGATGCTCTTTCTCTATTCATTTAGACAGAATATCATCTCATTTTCTTGCCCTGATACTTATTTACACAGTTGCTGGAAGTGCATATTGATATGGGCAAATAAGGACACTGAAGTGACAAAATTGTGTCTATTTAGAGAACAGTGGCACTAACCCATTTTCCAAAGTCTGTTGAAGACTTTATATGACTAAGAAGCAATCTTGTGATGTATCATTGAGAATATTGAATTTATTACTGTGCAGTATAAATTATCTTGATGAATACACCAAAGTTCATTAGCTTTTACTCTACAATCCAGGAGCTGCCACAAATCTGTGGGATGTTGCTTTTGTTTTGGAAATCAGGATGTATTATTTTATATACATATTCTTTCATACTGTTCTCTCTATTGCTAATTAGCATGAAGGTGCTAGAGAGATGATAGCCTCCATTAAAATCCTTGTGTCCCTGCAAGTAAGTACTGAATGTTATATATACCTGTTTGAACTATGTGCCTACATTATGCCTAAATGGTTTCTTTTGGAACTGAAATTTGTTCTGAGCTGTGACATCCCAAACTTGAGGAATTTTGTCTATTATATAAGTCCTATTATGCAAAATATAATGGAAATTTGATTTAGCTTCTTAGATTTCTAAATTAGAAATTGCAAAAATTCCAGGACAATTATAATCAATTCTCTCTTCATTTCTACATACTTCTTCTATTCACTTTGAATCAAAATTACATAATTATGCCTATGACCCACTGGAAACACAATATTTTTGTAAATTAAGGAACCACGGAGAACATTCTCCCTTTAAAAATTATCATCAGTGATCTTATATAGTTGCCTTAGATCTACAATGTAGTATAATTTTGTTATTATTTTCATAGAAGTATATTTATTTTATTCTATTTTGCATAGTTATTATAATTATCTATTCAGAGATTTTTAGTTACTTTATAGCAGTTATACAAATTTATAATTTGGGTTGAAATTCTAACACAAGGGTCAGCTGCCTGAAAATTGCTAATTCTTTCCACCTTGTCATAGTTACACCCCCTTTTACTCTGATGTCAGATAAGCTGCTTTCTCTGAGACAAAATTATTCAAGTGGTAGAAAATCTATCATGTTATTCAAGATGTCTGGTTAATGCTGTCCAGCCAACTTTTGTCTGATTACACCTCACTATGACCTTGGTCCGCTTAGACATCGGCAGCTCTGTCTTCTCTGCATGCCATGTATCACTTCTTCCTCTCTCTTGTTACTGTCCTACATCAACACATGTGCCAGTGGAAGCAATTTTTACAGAAGTTTTGCCAATCATAGAGAGGCTCACATCTCAGAAGAGTCACAAGAAGCCATATGAAGTTGAACCATAGGCATTCCAGTACAGCATAATTTCTTGACTGTTCTTTCCACTCAATGGATGTCTTCCTTCTCAAGTCACGGCATCTAACAACAGTATTGGATGCTTTCGTTTGCACACTCTTCTGACAAATCTTCTTCCTTTTTCTGATAGGACCATCATGCCTCTTCTATCAAGAACCCTTTATCCCATTCCTTTGAATGTCATAAATGCCTTATTGTGGTAAATACTGCAATTTACCTGACTCGCTATTGAATTCAAATCTTTTTTTTTATCTTTTTGCCATATGAACTTCAATAATGCATTCTACCAAATGCAGACCATCTATTCTGGGATGCCATACATATATAAGTTTCAGAAGAGCATTTTCTTATATGATTGTTTCATTAGACATTGGACTTCTGCTGAAGATAATGAGAAGAAGGAGGAAGCAATAGGAATAATGAAGTCATTCAAGAAGGATAAGAACTAGATAGTTCTAAAGACAGGAAGGAGCTGAATGGGAGAGTTAGAGGATGCCAGTGAATTGTAGCTAATGGGATTGGAGTCATCCAAATGAACCATATCATATAGAGTACCATATAATACTTTGGGGCATATTTCCCCAAAAGCTATTGAAAGTTGTAAAGAGGCTCATTCACTTGTGGTGGTGCACTCCTGTAAACTCAGAACTAGGGGATAGAAACCACGAGAATCAACCCCAAGTTCAAGTCCAATTTGGGCTGCATAAATAAGACCTCATCTCCAAAACAAAAGCAAAAAACTGAATGTATGGTGCTAAAGCTAAAGTCTACGAAGATGACTCTGGTTACACTCAGGCATAGAATGAAGCCCAGTGGAAGAATAAAAAAAAAAAAAAAAAAACCCTTCCAGTCTGATATAAAATACACAATTCCTATGCTAAAGCAGAGGAGGGGTGGTGAAACACGGTGAATTCATGGGCTATTCAGGTGGGTCAATGAGTCACTGGGAAGATTAAGCCAGGGTGAACATTTTAGAAGGATAATCATGTCTTCTCTGAAATATGGGAAGCAGTTTGGAGGGGCAATGAAGATCATGGGTTTGGATATTTGTGTGGTTTGCCTGAGGTGCCAGTGAGAAACAGTCTTGGATATGTTTGGTAAGCAGCTACGAAGTCTCAGGTTCTAGCACTCACTGATTTAACATACTAGATCTCGAACGTTCTTTTTTTTTTCTTTTGACTGGATGTGAGATTTATTACTGAATATGATTTGGTAGGGTAGAGGAGAGCACCATGAAAGCCCTCAGGAGTGTAGGGCTCGCCACTTGTCCAGGGGACCACGATTAGGAATATATTTGACCCCACAGCCATCAGGAATGAGTCACTTCTCAGCAACCATGTCTTCAAATTCATCGGCATTAAACTTAGTAAAGCCCCATTTCGTTGAGATGTGCATCTTCTGGCGGCCAGGGAATTTGAACTTGGCTCTACGAAGAGCCTCAATCACATGTTCCTTATTCTGCACCTTAGTGCGGATGGACATGATGACCTGGCCAATGTGAACCCTGGCCACTGTGCCCTGGGGTTTCCCAAAGGCACCACGCATGCCTGTCTGGAGCCTGTCAGCCCCAGCACAGGACAACATCTTGTTGATTCGGATGACATGAAAGGGGTGAAGCCTCACTCGAATGTGAAAGCCATCCTTGCCGCAACTCTTTACCGTGTATTTGTTGGCACAAATACGGGCAGCCTCCAGAGCTTCGGAAGAGAGTTGTTCATATTCATCTGACACCATGTGGCCACAAAGCGGGAATTCATCAACTTTTGCCTTCTTCCGTCCCAAGTCAAAGATGCGGATTTTAGCATCAGGGACACCTCGGCAGAAGCGAGACTTTGGGTACGGCTTGTTCTTACAATACCGGTAACACCGGGCGGGGCGGCGACCCATGATGACATGATGACATGATGACAATAGGACCGTCGGTAGCAGACAACTCACTCACCACGCCGGAGGAAAAGAGCGATCTCGAATTCTTAAGAATCATGTCCTCATTAAAGCATAAATGTAAACTAAGAGACTATAAAGCAAAATAGTGTTCAGGAGTGAATCATGCAGTCAGAAGGCCACAACTTTGATAGCATTAGGATGGGAGGTGTAAATCAGGTAAACAGAAGTAGAATTCCATCTCCTAAACTCTGACTTTTGATTTCTAAACTGAAGATACTTTGAAATCATGATAATGCCAAAGAGAGCTATATTTGTCAAAATTTTTATAACATGGCACCCAACAGGATACGCGACACACAGCTCTGTCACCCACTGTGTTTGTGTGCGTGCGTGTGCGTGCACATGCTAAAGATAAGCTTTGTTTGCAGAGACCCAACAAGAAGCAACTACTTGTAGAAGGGAGTGATGGGAATCAGTAGGATCAATCTCAAGCTAATGAATGTCATTTCCTGTAGTTTTAAAGCTAAAAGAAGTGTGCAGTGCAATCCAATCCAGACTTTTCTAAGAGCTGAAAGAAGTTACCTGATCAATAGAGCATGAAGTCAGAAACTAGATGTTCATTCCATCCTAGCAACTTAGATCACAGAGATTTGGAGGCCTGTGCTATACCTCCATCATTTGTGACTTCCAATCAGTGACACTCATCTCATAAAGGTGGTGTTTCTGATTTACTGCGCGTATCAAAGTGACTGACAATTAGTTACTCAGTGCATCAATAAAAACCTGTGCAGAATTTAAATCCTTTCCTAACAAGCAGAGGTGCTTGCCAAAATAATGTTTGCTTTATTTAATTGGATTCAGCATGCAAAATCATTAAGACATTTACACTCATATAAAAGGGGAGGCAAAGACCTCAGAGATCAGAGAAGGTGAAGATAGACAAAAATGATAAATATTAGAATTTTTAAATGTATCATAAGCCAGCTTTAAAAAATATAATTATTAGTTAAATTGTTTAATTAATTTATTGCAAAGTTTATTAAATTAAAATGTCTATTTTGGTTCACTAGACTGGGCTAGAACATTTGTGTAATTGCAACACGGGGAAATTTCAGCTAGTTTGTATTTTTTGATACTGTATTACTTTCTTAGGATTGGCACGACAGTACTACAAACTGAGTCCCTTAAAAACTAGAAATTTATTCTCCTGTGTTTAATATGTACAAGTCTGAAATCAAAGTACCCAGCAGGCCATGGTACTTCTGAGTTCTTAAGGCTAGGATTTCTGTCTTCCTGACATTGGGTAGTTCCTGACTAGCTTTCACTTTGTTTGTCTTGTAAATATGTCAGTCCAACCATTTCTGCGTCCACATGGCATTCATTCTCCCTGTGAGACTTCCCAAAGACCTTTTCCTTCTTCCTGTCAGTCCAAGTCGACAGTGTCTCTTCTAGTATGAGAGTCTCAAACTGCATACATTTTCAATGAAATTCATGGACATTCAAGTCACTGGACATGGCAGTTCTGTACAGATTCTGCCTAGGCAAGTCCATCACTATTTTGGTCTGCTGCTGAGATGGTGCACTAAACCTGTGTTGCATCCTGAGTCTCTTTATCAGTCACATCATTAAGCACTGATATTTGTTTTCCTGCATTTAAGAATGTGGAGACGTTCCTAAGACATCAAAGTGCTAGTTCTTTTTAAAAGCAATTCTTTATTCAGTTTACGCCTGTCCTCTAGAATGTTATTGTAAGTAGTGAAGAGAAATCAGTTCTTAGCCTCCAACACTTAGCTTGGAAATCATCTCAGGTAGAGAACAAAGCTGATCAGTTTAAAGTTCTACTTTCCACAAAATACTAGTACACAATTCGGTCACATTCTCTGTCACTTTATAACCAAGATGGCCTTTCCTCTTGTGTCCAGAGACTTTTCTGGAGCACTTTGGACTTTCATAGTTCTACTAACATTCTGTTCTAGTAGTTCCTTCTGAGATGGTAGAAGTTTCTGTGCTGGGCACCCCATTTCTCTCTGAACCCTCACCAGAGTTACCTTTAGTATCCACGTGAGGAGTAGAATCCGCCATCTCTTCAAGACTACCTGGTCTTTCTCTTTGAGCCAGTGACATTTTAATGAACTACAAATTACTCTTTCAGCATCTACCCAAGTGTGCGTATTGCATATTGTTGAAAATGGAAAGGAAGATCAAGGTTGGAGTCTCTTCTTTTGAGAAGCAGCAGCAGCAGCAGAAAGCAAATGTATTAGAACAAAAATAGAGACATGTCAGGATAATAATATGCTAATAATTTGAGCATGTAATGGCTACTTAAGAAACATTTGAAGCATCATATTGAAACTGAGAAGCTAGAGATTCAAAAGCCATGGACATTACATGAGCTAATTTTGGAAAATTACTTTTATGCTGGCAGTTTTCATGCCTTCCATATTCACAAGTGACTGCCAAAAACATCTGTGTACTTTCCTCCTTAGAAACAAACCTAAGCAAAGCATCTGGTTTTCGGCATGATAACTCCACTCATCTTCCCCATACTTTCTCGTCTGTTGTTCACTAGGTTGATTTTAGCTATCACTCCAAGGTAACTGATAATCCTTTTTCTACTTTTGTATATTTGCCTATTCTCTGCATTTCTGTAAATAGAACCACATAGTATCTATTTTTTTCTGACTGGATTCTTTTTGCTTAGTGTATTATGTTCAAATTTCAACCATATTTTAGCATAAATAAATGCTTTATTTCCTTTTAATTGCAACATGTTTTAGACTTTTGATCCAACATTTTAGGTCCCTGATTTTTTTAAATCGATGAGAAACTTTATATACATACATATATGTATGTATGTACATATATGCACACACATATATATATGTATATATAGCCAGTGAAATGGAACATTAGGCAGGCACTTGCCATAAGCCTAAAAACCTGAGTCCCAGAGATGGAAATGGTGGAAGGAAATACTAACTGCTATAATGTTGTCTTCTGAGGGCTATAGCCACATTTACATACAGATACACATATATATACAAATAAAAATAATGTAATTTATGATCAACACTGTAAAAATTATAATAATTAATTAGAGTTGTAATCAATATAATTATAACAATGTAAGAATTTATAATTAAATATTGTAAAATGGGTATTGATTAACCATTTTTGAGAATTCAATTCCTTAGCATATTAAAACACAGATAAATTATATCAAGTAAATATGGAAGTTTAACTGATTAAGTCATACCTCACTGTAACATCAATGCAGCTTTTAATTGAGTAGTTCAATGGGAAGTGTTGGAGATTTAGCTACAAATTTCTATAATTTTCTTTTACTTGCTGTTATATTTGACATTAGGCATTTTAAAAAGTACAAATTCAAAACATGGCAGGAACAACATCTCTCCCATAAAATAAGATTCATGCCTTTAATTTCTCTTTTTTCTTTGGAAATGTTATGGAGAGGAAAAAAGTTCTCTTATGATATATTTTAGAATATATCTAGTATTGACAATAAGTGTTAGAAAAAGATAACACTTTTCATTCCTTATTCAACAAATCATAAAACCCAAAAGGCACGTTTTTCTTCTTAAATCTACAGCACTAAAATGGAAAGACTATTTGTGACAAAATTTCAAGGCTAGTTCCAACAAACTCTTTGTATTTTTGTCTCTTGAAAACCTATAGCTCCTTTAAAGTGAGACAATGCACTGAATTTTTGAATTCAAGGTATCAGATGTTTTAAAATGGTGCATTGATTTCGAAACCTGGCCCCTGCTTTCAGTTCATCAGCAGGGTGCAAAGTCTTTATTCATTCCAGAAAATGGCTGCACTTTGGGGATGGGCAGGTCAGGTAAGTGTGGAAGGAGGTTCATGTTCCTAATCAAAGTAGGCCATGGAAAGGCTTGCATGGAGAACCTTGCTCTTCTATCCTATCATGTTCAGTGTCTTGGAAAATAAAATCTCACTAATTTCTTCATGTGATTCTTTTGAGATTGATGCTTTTGGGGGGAAAAGTACAAAATGACAGTGTCTGGAAGCTGTGCTTTTAGCAAGATATTCCTGACCCAGTTAGAGAATTTTAAATTTCAGGCAAAAAAAAAAAATCCCAGGTTTCCAATTTCCCTGGCAGTTCTAGAATACATTTATAGTGAGTTCATTACACCTTTTAAAGCTTTCCCAGTATAAAAAGATTATGAATATAAATGTAGGATTTTAAGTTTAAAACAGTTTTTATACTACTTTTTGTTTCTGTAATTCTCACCATACAAAGAAATCAGGTTGTTAAAAATGTCCTTGTTTTCAAATGTGCTAGCAAATGTAATTGGTTCATATAAAAGGGGAAATGGAATCTAGATGGCTTCTCCAGGAAGAAATAGTATATTAACAATAGATGAGAACAGGGTAGTTTAACATTGCTTCAAATATATTGAACAAACCCTGTGATGATTCAGGCTACAATTCTAGCCATTACTGGTCATACCTGTTCTGCCCTTTTTGAGCCGCTGCTGAGAAACAGTGGGGCTGATTGCTCAGCCTAAGTACTTCTACCAACCTTAACCTTTGTGGCATATGATTTTCAGTGCCCAGGACACCTCCCTTGCAACTTGGGAATTCAGGCACAGCTGTGCCGCACGGTTCCTCCCATGCTCAAATTCCACCCAGCGGTGTCATTATTTTGCCAAGGCTTTTGCAACAAAATTCCACAAACCAAGTGACTCACTCAGCAGAGTTTTTTTGGTCTCAAGGTTCTGAAAGCTGACATCAAGGTGCTGGCCATTGTTGACCCCTCAGGAGATACTGGGAAAGGGTCTGTCTTTTCCAGGGCTCTTTCATGGCTTCTGCTTGTCTCTTAGTTTGAGGTGGTAGCTCCAATCATGAAGTGGTATCTTTTCCTCTAGGTCAGGCTGGTTTGGAACTTGCTGTCTTCTACCTCCTGAATGCTGGTATCACCCTGTCTACGCTTGTCCACTTTCTAGAGGACACCAGTCGTAGTGGTCTAGGTCTCAATTTAATAATTTTATTATCCCTACAAAGATTATTACCAAATGAAGTTAAATTCTACAATACTGGGGTTAGCATTTCAACATATGAAATCCATGGGGACACAGTTCAACCCATGAATTCACACCTTACTTTTGCTCCATGGCCTGGGTATAGAGAGTGGAATTGTTGACATCTGTGGAATAATCTTTAATTAGAAATTGAACCCAAATGGGAAAGTGTGATGACTTCCTTACCTTTGGTGGGCGATTCTGAGAGGTATTCTAGCTTTGAGAAGAAGTTCAGGTGTTACAGGGCTCTGTAACAGTAACTATTGCTGTTGCTATAACAGCAACTGTTACTGTTGTTATAAGTGTTACTGGTTGTTATAACAGTAACCCCATAACTAGCTACTGTTACCTTTCTCCGGTCTCACTGGGCTTTTCTCTTAGTAGAGCTTTAAGGATGTTTTGTCAAAGAAATTGCCAACATTCTGCGGTGCTTAGTTGCCATTAAAAAAAAATAAGTTAGGGCAGGGAATCTGGACTGCTCTTCATTCCTGAGAGGGAGGGGGAATGGAGTGGGGGGGAGGGGGAGAGGGGAAGGGGAGTAGGGGGAGGGGGCAATGTGTGGGAGGAGGGGGAGGGAAATGGGAAACAGGGAGGAGGCAGAATTTTTTTTCAATAATTAAAAAATAAACAAAAAAGAAAAAAGAAAAAAGTTTATTTTTGTTATTTTCAATAGAAAAATTATGTTGATTCCCTAAAAGCTTCCACCTCAAGTTACAACGATAGAAGTACTTTTGGTTATGATATTAAATAGAAAAATATTTTCAGTCTTCATGAACATATCCTATCTTATTAGTATGATCACAATAAGCTTATAACATACTACTTTATTGCTGAGAACACCCTTGTACCTCCTCCTGTTTTGGTAGGTAAAGAAGGATTCAGAGAGTGTTCTTGATAATGTAAGATGTGAAATTCAAATAGTGCTACTATCTAGTTTCTCTGGTACTAAAGTTGGGATTTCCTCCTATACATTTAATTCTAATTATCAGGAATGAATCATTTGTTGCTAATCATGACTCCTCTCAAAGGGCATTTGTAAGTTTTTAAGGGAAAGGGATATCACTTTCTAAAGGACAGAAATGATTCCTCCTTATGAATAATGGTGTTATGTCTTTGATATGATGAATACCATTAACTCCATAATGCCATGGACTTTTGTCTGATGTTCTCACTGATATGTTCACAAGAATCTAGTGGAGTGTCTGGTACCTAGCATACACTCAATTAGCATTTGCTAAGTATACAAATTGGTTTATCAGATAAGAAACAATAATTGTTTCTTTACAGGAAAAATCTATTGATAATAGTACAAGTCTACATGATAAAAATGTTTTAGCTTGTTTACATGGATTTATACTCTCATTTAATCCTCAAGATATCCTTTAAGGGTAAGGAAATTGAAGATTAAATAATTTGGTAACTCCGATCATGTCAAAGCTAGTGGCTGACCTAACCAGGTGTCCATCACGTTGCCTCTGATTAGCATAGCAGAGATAATGTCAGGGTCAGCATCACAGAGAGCGAGAGCACAAGGCACTCCGCTCACCACTACTGTAATAAGCAAACATCTTGTAAACATCCCAGACTGTCAGGTGAAAGATTCATTCTGAGCTGTTTCGAAAGCCTGCCTGTGATGGTATGTGGTGACTCATCATCAAGCCAGAAAAACAACCTTTATTCTTCCCTGAGGTCTGCTGCGAATGTATTTTATGAGCTGAAATTACTTTTATTGTCGTGATACCTTATGTGATTATCTTCCATTATCAACTTTTGGATTTCTGGACTCAGTTTATTCTTTCCTAACATTTAACATCCTGCTAAACAATTGCAAGCAAAGAAAATGAAAATTCTCAAAAAATAAAAAGAAAAGAAAAGAAAAGAAAATTCTCATGTGAAAGTGTGGGCTCCTTGCTCCTTGGACTGGAAAGGGAGGGGGGAGTGGGGGAAGGAGGGGAGGGAAGTGGAAGGAGGGGAGGAGGTGGAAATTTTCAATAAAAAAAATTGGGCTCCCTTTTGAAAGCCTGAGGCACTTCCAGAGGTTTAATCAACAGCTCTGGAAACAGCTGTGTATCTCTGTCAAGTTGTAGCTGCTTATAGTTTTTTTATTACAATTTGATGGATAATTTACAAACTCCAGAAGCATATAGTCCGCTAGACATGCTCAGGGACTAAAGGTCTAGGAAAAGATGCCATTTCTCAGTGTTCCTTTTGTTTACTTGCGTGAACAAAAACATACATTTTTAATTGTTTTTTGCATGTAATAGATTTTGATCTTATTTTCCCATCTCCTAACTCCTCTCAGATCCTCCTCTCCTCACTAGCCACTCAACATTATATTTATACTTTATCTCTCTTTTTAAAAAAATCCACAAAACGTAAAATCAAAACAAACAAAAAGTTAGTATGACAAAAAAAACCAAAAACAAACAAAACCCAAAACAAACCAACCAACAAACAAACAAAACCCAACAAAATGCCAAAACAAAAGAAAAGTCCTCCCCACACAAAATTAGTTAATTTTGTATTGGCCATCTACTCCTGGGACTGGGGTGTACCCTGTGGTGTGGTTAATATACACAGTGTCACTCTATTGGAGCAAACTGATTTTCATTTTCCCTGCAGGTACCAATTGCAAATAGTATCTTGATTAGGAGTGGGACATTGTGTCTACTTCCCCCTTTTGTTTCTGGGACTGCATCCGGCTTGGACCTGTGTATTAGTCTTGTTGACTCTAGGAAGACACTGTGTTCTTTGAGAAGTTATTTTTTGTTTTGTTTTTGTTTTATCAGATGTAAAAATTCAGCTTCTAGGATCTATAAGATGAGTTGATGGGTAACGGCCTTTGTTACCACTCCTGAGTTCAATACTGGGACCCACATGGCAGAAGGAGAAAATTGATTCTAACAAGTTCTTTTCTGATTTCCAGACCCTTGTGTATCTCCCCCACCATAACAAAATAAATATTTAAAAGTAAATTAATTTAAAATCTCGGTGCTATGCATGAAATACGTAATATAAAACTATGTAACTATATTGTAAAATTAAATGAGTGATATGAACTGTTTAGAAGAAACATGATTCTAAATGTAATTACTCCAAATATCCCCATGACTGCCATCATCTGGAAGAAAAGTCTTCTGTTAATGACATGGTTTTGTTATTTGTTTGAAGAATGGGCCACCTTTGCTGAACCAGTATAAAAGATAAAACTTGCCAAGATGCTCTATATCCCTTCCCATGTGATTTGGGTCACACTGTTACCCAGTTTGGTTACCAAGATGCTCTGTAGCCCTTCCCATGTGATTTGGGTCACACTGTTCCCCACGCTTGGTTACCAATATGATCTGTAGCCCTTCCCATGTGATTTGGGTCACCCCAACCCCTACTGTTTCTTTCATTTGATTTTCATGTATTTAGATCTTAAACTTAAATAGTCATTTATTGGAATGAAGGGATTCAATAAGGGATAGAAGGAGACAGGAGAGTAATGGATGAGTCTTATCAAAATAATTCATATGATTTGTCAAGTCAAATTGGATATATGTATGAAGCTGCCAAAAATAAGTGTTTTTGTCATGCTAAGGCAGGCATTTTGTCAGCCTTTGCCCGTTTATGGCTCTGCCAGTAGGGGGCACTAGAGGGAGACCTGTCCCTATCTGCCATTGTCATTGTAGTAGTGGGTCTTCACTCAGTCTAACACTGGCACTTAGTCTAGGATTGTCAGATTTCCAGAACAGGCTTCATTGAGTTTCTTAGAGAGTTTTAGACAAGCGGGGAAGTGCCTCATCCTCAGAGGCTGGGTTTTATTTTTCTTTTCCTTTATTTTCATTTTCACTATACCTTTCTCCAATTCTGTTTCTGTTATTTTCTTACTACATCTAGGCTTTCTAAGCTTTGTTGATGTTCTAGTTTTCTTTAAGTAGAATTTGTATTATTACTTTTTTTGTCTTGTCATTTTTTTTGTGTGTCCTCTTTATCAGGTGTAGTGGTGTAGAAATCAAATACAGAATTTGGGGCATACCTGGTCAGTACTTTATTTTGAGCTAAGCTCCCACTTCTTGGTTTCTCATGGAAAGTCTCATCTGTTTCATTCATCTTTTCTTCCTGATCTTTATACTGAGTTCACTAATGAAAAGACATGAAAGCAGGATGGAAACTATTTTGAAAGAAGGAGGTCAGCAGGGGGTAAAGGGAGATGAGAGAGAGTAATTGGTGACTTTAATCAAAATATATTTTATGAAAGTGTCAAAACCGATATTGCATACTTTCATGAAATTGCCCAAAATAAGAAAACCATTTGCAATTAGAAAACGGACATTCTTTTAAATTGTGATTTATAATACAAATTTAGAACAGTGGTTCTCAACCTTCCTAATGCTACGGCCCTTTCATACAGTGCCTCATGCTGTCATGACCCCCAACCATAACATTATTTTCATTGCTACTCCCTGACTGTAATTTTCCTACTGTTATGAATTGTAATGTAAATGCAGGATATCTGATATGTGACCCTCAAAGGGGTTGAGACCCACAGGTTGAGAATCGCTGACTTAGAATATTTTTCTTTTCATACATAAAAAAGTAATAGTTATTATTCATTTATTGGTATAATGTGATGTTTTGATATATACATACATGTCAGAAATACAAGATTAAGCTAATTAATACACTTATTTATTTGTGGTAACATTTAAATTCTACTCTTTGGCAGTTTCAAAATATGCAACATGTGCCATTTTATACAATGGATCAGTACATCTTATTCTTCCTGCCTAGCTGAAATATTGTACCATTTGATCATTATGTTATTTTTCTCCTGACCCCTCCTCATCTCCCTCTTCTTGGTAACCACTGTCCTTTCTGATTCGGAGTCTAACTTATTTTGGGTCCATACAGCCTCATCAATGTGGCCTTTGTCTTTCTTTGCTGGGCTTATTTCACTTATTACTTGTGTCTTTTTCTGTTTCAATATGTCTTAATATGTTTTCATAGATATGACAAGCACACAATGAGGCTTCAAGATCACTAATGAGAAGAAAGCTTTAAACTCTGAGGAAAATCTTAGTATATCTATTTGTCTAAGTTCTCTAAAGAAAGGAACAAAGCTTGGCTTTTCTCAAAGCCCTTATCTCCATTTGCCTTTGACCCAGTTTCTTCTCTGGCACACTTTTGTGTGCTGATAGTTCACATCATCTGACTTACTGAAGTTTCATTCAGTGGCCTATGAATCATGTCATTGGATTTCTGACAAATCAATCCAGTATCATGTTAAAAGTCTGGAGAACTCGCACTGTGGGTGTGGCAGCAAGGACAAAGCTGATACTGTAGTGTTGTCGGTTTAAAATGAATTTTGGAAGAGCAAAGGAGACCATTTAGAACTTTGGTTGCTGCTCCTGTTTAGAGGATTGTAGGGACACAAAAAACTTCTGTTTAGGGACACTTTTCCATACCTTCCTTCTCTGTCAGAATAAAAAGAAGGCTAGGTAGAATAGGCAATAGCACAAATAAAAGTTTAAAAATAGCATGGATCTGCACTAGATGGGGTCCAAGAGCTGTAAGAAGTGGACACATGTCCTCATTCCTAACCAGGAACTGTCTCCAATTGATAACCACTTGCAAGTGAAAATTTAGTTTTCTCTTAGGCAGTCTCACTGGGGAAACAAATTCCTTTTTTTTTTTCTTTCCTTTTTTTCGAGACAGGGTTTCTCTGTAGCTTTGGAGCCTGTCTGTAACTAGCTCTTGTAGACCAGGCTGGCCTCGAACTCACAAAGATCCACCTGCCTCTGCTTCCCGAGTGCTGGGATTAAAGGCATGTGCCACTGCCACCCAGCTGAAACAAACTACTTTTAAGGGTAGACTGCATGCACGGAAGTAAATGGTCAACAGAAAAGAACTCAACAGCACCTTTGCAGGTTTCCATGTCTCATAATGCCATGTCATGGCTTTTTGCTTTTTAATTCTAAATTTAACTTAATTTTTAATTTTAATTTTATTTTACACATGCACACAAACATATATGTAGGTATACACACATACACACATATAAACTCACATTCTCTCTTTTACATATATATTAATGTTTTACATATATGATTTACACATATATATATACTTATGGGTTAGGGTCTTTTACATATATATTATGGCTTCTAGTTTAGTGTTTTTATGAAATTTCTAAGTGGGTGAATGAGTAAATCTCTGTATTTATATATGTTTCATGTGCCTTTTCTTGGAATCTTAGCCTTTTCTTTGCTTTGTCCTATTTTGAAACATTAGTTTTTATCATCTAACAGCCATTCACATTATATCATTATCCCTTAGACGCCTGTTTGCTTTTCAGTGAGAGAAAGAGAGTGGATCCAGATGGTGATGGAGGTGGGGATGAGAAGAAACTGGGGGGAATAGAGGGAGGGGAAACTGTAATCAGGATATATTATGTGAGAAAAGAATCTATTTTCAATAAAAGGAAAAAAATAGTTTGTTTCCTTTCCAGAAGGTTTGTTTTTTTCTTTGTCACATTCTATTCTTGGTCATAGATAACAAGAAGAAGTGCCAGACCTTTCCACTTTTAGGTAAGGATCGAAGATGTCATAACACACTCAAATGGAGATCAAGAAAAGACTACACATCCAAAGTGCAGGAGCAAGGTACTTTTTTACTATCTTACCAGCACGTTGTTTGTAAATGCTGCTATACATCATAAAGGTTTCTCTTCCAGACTGAAACACCAGTCTTTCCATCAACTTTATGCAAATAACTAAAAGCTTTCAGTAGGCTTTTTTTTTTTTTTTTTTTTTTTTTTTTTTTTTTTTTTTTTGAAACTGCCCTTGGCAGACACAGTATCACATCCTATATCAATTGCAGTTGCATCACGTAGATGGTTCTATATAAAGGCCCAGTCCCTTTGGCTCAACATAAGACAACTTAAAATGCAATATGAGTTGCAGTGCTTTCTACGTAGCCTCAACTGAGGCCATTGCCGTACGGATATTATAGCAAACTTCTCTGTGTTTCCAGACATGGATTCCTTACATATTTCTCTACGAGTACTCCCACAACTAAGAGGTTTTACACCAGGAGTGGTGTGAAGACACATGGTCTAAAATGGGATAATCTACCACATCTGGAACTGTTCCCATTATTGTGACCAAGTAATGGACAAGTGACGACTTAAGGGAAGAAGGGTTAGCTCAGGGCATAGGAGCTATGGCGGAAAGAGCAGCTCTCGAAGCAGCAGGAGGCTGCTTGTGAAGATTTGGGCAGAATAGGAAGCAGAATTAAGACAAGAAATTGGGCTGGACTACAAGCTTCAATACCTACTCATAGTGACCAAATCCCTCCAGTGTGACTCTCCCTCCTAAAGATGCCACGGCTTCCTAAAACAATGTCACCAGGTGGAGTAATCAAACCCATGATGACCATACCCACCATCTTGTTGCCAATTAGGACCTCATCACCAGGAAGGCTAAGGTCAAACAGTCTATGACATGTTGTAGTCATATGATTGTTCAAATTGGAATGGTACACTGTTATCTCCTGTAGGAGATAAAGCCTGCCAGAGAAACAGTGGCCTTCCATGGGAAAAAAAAGATACGTCTCAAAGAGAATCATGTCTCAAAGCTGCTGCTGTGTTTAGCCAAGAAATGCTGTCAGAATCTAGAGGAGATCTATGCTTTTGGATTTTTAGGATGCTGTATAGACAAAGGGAATAAAAAACAAAAGATCCCACCAAGAGGAATATATTGATTTAGGAGTATTTTTGTTTGATGAAAGCTTTAAAGCCCTGGCAAAGACCCAACAAGAATCATGCATGCTAATATAGATAGGACAGTTTACAGAAGAAATTAATGATGAACCCCAGGTCTAGGAAAATGGCAGAATTTCCATAGTGGATGTTGTAAGTGGGGGTCAAAAGTTTCAGAGAAAAGAGTAATCTATTCTTGTTAAACTGAGTAAGGTCAGAAACCTCAACAGTTAATTATAATCCTAATCTCTGGAATCTGTGATTATGATGGGACTTTGGCGATTAAATTAAGAATTGTATGATTATCTTGGATTACTTGTTGGGACCTGCAGTCATCACAAGGATCTTAAGAAGGAGGCAGGAGAGTCAGAGAAGTGAGGACAGAAAAAATGCTAGGGTGATATGAATGCTGATTTTAAAGATGGGGAAAGGGGCAGGAAGCAAGGAATGGTTGGTCACTGGAAGCTGGTAAAAGCAAGAGAGTGTACTCTCCCCAGGAGTCTCTTGAAATCATCACAGTCCTGCCTATGTCTCCATTTCAGTTTAGTGAAACCTACTGCAGACTCTTGGCTTTCAGCAATACTAGAGTATAGAGCCTCATTGTTTTAGAGAGCTATGGAGTTTTTGTAACTTATAACAGTAACAGTGGAAAATTATTATTAATACAGACATGTTTACTAACTCAGCATGTTTGTATCCCTTGCCGCTATAGCTGTTGAATTCATGGGAATACCGACAAGTATGACAGACAGCACTCCAGGATTATATTTTGATGTAGTTATATTCAAGCATTCCCAGAATACATGCCTATTTTTTGTAATTTTTCATCTTCTTTTATGTAGTTTTCCTTTTAAATTAGCATGATTACTATCTTTCCCCAAAAGTAGACACTTAATATTTGCCCACATAATTTAACACATTCTGATAGTTTTTTTTTTGTATGCGCCTCCAGTTCCCTAGTTGGATTTCTTACTCAGTCTCTTCCCATGGTAAACTAGACTTTGATGATGACAATTAGTCTAGTGATAGATAGTAAGTGGTAGGATAGGAATCACTAACTTTGTTCTGCATCAAAGCACAATTCAGCCGGGAAATAACTTCCTTAACGCAAAGGAAGGAATTCTATTTAGCAGTCCCACAGAACTCCACGGGATGTACCTTCGTAGGGATCTGAAATGTACAAGACCCTTAAGCGTGCTTAAAATACTGTGATTGCACTCTGTCTGGGTCACCTGCCTTAGTTCATGTCAAGCACCTGGAAAGTACCATGAATTCAGCTGATAGTGTAATTCAGCAAGCAAATTCATATTTGATAGGATCCAAAGCTCGAATTAGAGTTTTTGATACTCCATTCACGCTGCTACAAGAGAGATGGATTTTTTTAAAAGCATGATTACAGAAAATCTTTGATTTTAATCTGTACTTTGAGGTAGATATTTAAGCATATGAGGTTTTTTGTTCATCATACTTAAGTTTTTCACTGCCACCAGGAGCAGCCATAGAACACAGTGATTATAGTTCTGCCCAGTTTCAACTACAGGGAGTTTATTGGTATCCAATAGGTATCATGAGGTTTACTGCATTTTATTTTCTTTCTTTCCTTCCTTCATATTATAAGTATAAGCTCCAAATCAGCAGTATGGCTAATCCCCAGGAGCCTGCTAGAAATACAACTAAGCCTTCACTTTCACTGCTTCCTGTAGGAGTCTCTTAGTATTTCCTGCCTTCTTGAGGCCATTATGCCAGGACACCCGTGGCATACACTGCCTGGCTTCAGTAGCTTTCTGAAATCATGGAGGAAGAATCCGCAATCCTTTTGCTTTCATATCCTTCATGCCTCTAAAGACAACACTATGTGGATGACGCTGCCAGATTCAACTGCCAGATTGAGATGGGTCCTGCCCTGCCTTGAATCATATGAGCCGCAGCTTTTTTATTCAGTTGCTTTGTAGGGACAGATAACTCTTTAGGGTCTCTTTTCACAAGTTGGATGTTTAGCTGGGTGGGGTTTGGAATTGAGGGCACCCTTCCCATTGTTCCAGTGCAGAGCAGGAAGACTCTTCTTACCTGTGCTAATCTCCTTAAGTACAGCTTGTCTTGAAGCACAAACTTGTGCTGCAGCATTAAATTTTCTAGTGCTCCTCTTCTTCTCCAAACCATACATTTTATGTTTCTTTGCTTCTTTTCATTGTAGACTTGCACACACATTGTCAATAATAACCTCAGCACAAATTCGATGTTATGCTGACTTGAAATTTCCTCTACCAAAACTAATTTATTACCTTTTAATTTAACCTCAGTTGAGTTCCTGGGACATGAATGAGTAGCAGTCATTTTTTGGGAGGGGGCAAAATATCTCAAGAATGGTCTAGAGCCTAGTTACTAATATTGATTTCCTCTGAAATGGCTACTTTCAACATTGCTGTTAGCGCTGTCATCTTCCAGGCTCTTACTATAAAAGCCCTTCATGTTCTCTTACAGCACAGCACTCTACTGTTTCCCTAACCCAAAGTTCCAAGTTCCGAAGTCCTTCACATTCCTTCAAAGTCAGCATGGTCAAGTTCTTTACAGCCAAAATCCCACTCCCTGGTATCACTTTTGGTATGACTTATTTTTCTCTTGTGGTGAATCAAGAACTTATTAGGTTTATGGTTCCAGAAGGACAAGAGTCCAGTGTGGTGAGGAGGCACAGCAGCAGTCATAGTGACCAGAGCAGGACGGTGAGAGATCACATCCTTAACCACAAACATGATACAGATAGAAAGTTAGTTGGGAGGAGGACAAGACTATATAATCTCGAAGCCTGCCCCCAGTGATGTACTTCCTCCAGCAAGGACATGCCTAGTAAACCTCCACAAACATTGTACCACCAACTGGGGACCAAGTGTACATGAACTTAAGGGGAACAGTCCTCATTCAAACCATCACACCACTGAACAAGTCCATGGTAAAAAAAAATACATATACTAACCATAGTTAAGAGGCTTCAGTGTTGTAAGGGCTGAAATTCCATCAGAAGTAGCCACTGGGCTTTGTCCAAGATTTATCTTTGATGGGATGTCTCAAGAGTCTATCTAAAGGTTTGATGAGTTCTGTTTTATTACAAAGGTTATAGGCAAGATAGCAGTAGTTAACTATTCATTTCCCCACTGACTTTCTGAAATATCTCCTATTGAGGAAGAGTTCTATTTCCTCATATGCTTTTTCCACCTTTAAGTGTACTCCTAGCTCTAATCGAGACAGTGCTATCTACCACCTACCCTCATTTATTGTTGAGAAACTTAACTATCTTATTGTTCTTCTTCCCAGAAAGAACTGTTGAGACTTCATTGACTGAAAAATGTGCTCCCTATACTTGGTGATCTCATTTTATAGCCATACTCATTTATTCTTAGGAACTTCTCAAGAGCATTCTGGGTTTATTCACTCAGACTGGCAGTTGCAAGTTTTGGTTTTATGTTTTTTTTTTTCTTCATGACTAACATTCTCTTCTTGATATGTGGCCCATTGATTAAAGACCCTTAGGATATTGACTTCCTTCTAGATGTTTAGCTTTATAGACTGCAAGCAACACAATTTTCAAAATATTAATCTCTTCATATTTGTGAGTTTAGACTCATAAAAATAGACTATCATAAAATCAAAGATGACTGTCAGCTATGACAACCAGTCTTTGTTCCCTGTACTATGTTCCCGTGGTCTATCTGGGCTAGATAAGTGCTGCTTTGTGGAAAGTCCCCAGGCTGGCCAGCAACATTCATCTTGAGCGTTTGTACTTCTTTCTTAGCTGGTGTTCTATTGTTGTGAAGAGACACCAAGACCATAGCAACTCGGGAGGCAGAGGCTGGCGGATTTCTATGAGTTTGAAACCAGTCTGGTCTACAAGAACTAGTTCCAGGACAGGCTCCAAAGCTACAGAGAAACCCTGTCTTGAAAAAGAACAACAACAAAAAAAAAGAATTTAATTGGAGCTTGCTTACAGTTTCAGAGGTTACAACCCATTATTGTCATGATGGGGAACATGGCAGAAGTGGGCCTGCAGAAGTTGAGAGTTCTACATTAGGATGTAGAGAAGCAGGTGGCAGGAACACAGAGGCACTGAGCCTGGTTGGCCTTTTGAAAACCTAAAGCCCACCCCCAAGTGACACACTTCTTTTAACAAGTCCATACCTCATAATCCTTGTCAAGTAGTTCCACTCCTTAATGATGAAACATTGTAATATATGAGTCTATGGGGATCATACCTCTTCAAACCATTACAACTACTTTTCACTTTGATGCTTTAATGTTTTCTCAATATACACGGAGTTTTAATCACTTATAGGTAGGTGTGATGGCTATTCTTGGTTGTCGACTTAACTACATTTGGAATGAACTAAAACCCAAGCAGCTAGATACACCTGTGAGGGATTTTCCTTGCCTGAATCATTTGAAGTGGGAAGATCCACCCTAACTCGTGATCTGCTTAGGTGGGAAGATTCACCTTTAATCTGGGCCATACGTTCTGGTGGCAGCCAATATAAGGGGCATGGAAGAAGGAAGGTCTTCGCTCGTTGCCTGCTTGCCCTCATCATGGATGACAAATTCATTTGTTCACTGGTATAACAGCCTACTTCAGGATTACAGCATATACAGAAGACAAACTAAAACCTTCAGCAGTGTGAACTGCACAACTACTGGATTTCTGAAACTTGCATTGGGATACAGCTGTTGTTAGACTAGCCAGACTGTGATTTCTAAGCAACTCTAGGGCAACCTGAAGGACAGGGATTATACTTGATAGGTCATGAAGGACACTAGTCTCCCATTCTTCAGAAGCACAGCTCAGAGACACATGGAACTAGTTTCTCATAATCAAGTAACATACCACTTACTGTTTTTTCTCTGACCCCTCTCTTTTTCTCTCCCTCTTCTTTTATCTCTTCCTTACTACATACCCTGTCTTCCTCCATATCAGGCCCCTTTACTTACTATTGGTTCCTTGATCCACTTCTCAAATTATCTGTACCCACAGACAATGATCTGGACACCAGATCCTCGAGCTGTATGCTTCTCACTATGTGTTTTCTATGCCAAATGTGTGGCCTAAGAATTCTTTTTACTCTTTTAAACAATTTTAATAATGAAAAATAACTTGTTTTGCATAATAATAAAATGAAAATCAGATATTAGTGCCCATAAAACTTTATTGAGACATAGCCATACCCATTATTTTATATATTACCTATTGCTGCTTTTGTATGGCAAGTCAATACATCAATGAATAATTGCAATGAATCATATGACCTCAAAAGTATAATTATTATACAGCTCTTTAGAATAAAAGTTTATTGACAATAGATGCTAAATTAAAGTTGAATTGCAATGATACCTATTAAGTATAGACAAAGACTTCTATGTTATTCATTTTAAGACAACTTCTTTTGGAACACTTTAACCGATTAAAAAAATCAACAGAATTTCTAATTCATTAATAACTTGCGTTTTAGGCCTCAAACTAGGATTTAGCATTGTACGAAACTCTTTTCTGATTACATGAACATATAATGGAGTTAAAAACCATAAACTATTCTAATGTTTATGATGATTACTTTTTAATATCTCCTAGGAAGAGAATTTCAATGCGGGATTGTGTAGATCAGGTTGGCCTGTGTGCAAGCCTGTGGGGGATTGATTTGATTATCTTAATTGATGTGGAAAGAAACAGCCCATTGTGGGATGCACCATTTCTTAGGCAGGGGATCCTGGTCTAGTCGTGAAAGTATAGTCAGGTGATAAGAACAAGGAGTCCTGCATCTGTTTATTTTCACTCTACACTGTGAATGTGAGTAGTTCCTTATAACTTGACTTGTCTGTAATGATGAACTGTAATATAGAATTGTGAACTAAAAAAAAGCCCCCTTTCTTCTAAGTTGCTTTTGTCAGGGTATTTTATCACAGCAGCTAGAGAAGAAACTTAGGAAAATATATGAACTTTAAGTTTACTATAAACTTTTAAATAATATATTTAGTGGTCAATACACGGTGTGGTGGTTTGAAAGAAAATGCCCCCCCCAAAGGGAGTGACCTTAATGGGAGGTGTGGTCTTGTTGGAGTACGTGTGGTTTTGTTGGAGGAAACATGTCACAGTCGGGCAGGACTTTGAGGTCTCTTTTGTTCAAATTTCACTCAGTGTGACACTCAGTTCACTTCCTGTAGCCTGTAAGTTGTAGAACTCTCAGCTACCTCTCCAGTACCATGTCTGCCTGCATGTTTCCATGTCAGACCATGATGATAATGGACTAAATCTCTGAACTGTAAGCTACCCCAATTAAATGCTTTCTTTTATAAGAGTTGCTGTGGTCATGGTGTCTCTCCACAGCAATATAAACCCTAACTAAGACACATGGTAAAAAGTAGTAGGAAATATTTAATAATATAACAAAAAGTTATTTTTCTGAGTTATCAAGTAGTTTTGTTTCATGCTAAAATATTAACTTGTTACAAAAACAAATATTTCTTTTTATAAAGTAAGTGGCCCTAGCCATCAGAAAGCAAGAATCCTTTTTATGGTTGCCTGTAATCACGATTCATAATCATTTGATCTATTCTTGTATTTCTAAAGCATAAAACCTCTTTTGTATGCAGAAAGTAATCAACACCTAGGAATTTTTCATATCCTTCTATTACACTGTGCTGTACTTGCAAGTTCCCCATTACTAAGTAATGGACTTGGAAAATGTCCAATAAGTTATGCTTAGTATCAGGTAAGGTTTATTAATATAATATAACTGATTCAATTTCATGAAGAATGTTATGTTTATTGAAAAATCATTAATAATTCTTCTTGCTCACAGAATATATCCACATTTCTGAGTTAGATTTACCCCCGAGTATACCCTATTTTTCTCAGCTTACAGTCATTCCTGCCCTTCTCCCTTTGAAATCTTTCCAAGTCTTCCCAATCAATTGATTCAGTATGTTCTGTACTAGTGTAACAAAAATACACAAGAATTGGAAATGCATAGGTAATAAATTTATTTTCTCACAGGTTTGGAGGCTAGAAAGTTCATGATCAAGGTACCAGGGTTTTATTTCTGGTGAAAGTCTTCATATTTAACCCTCATATAGCTGGTGTAGGAAGTCCTTCTGTCTATGTGTTGCTTTTATTGGCTCATTAATAAAGTTGTTTCAGCCAGTGGCTTAGCAGAATAGAGCAAGGCAGGAGCTCTAAGCACATCGAGGAGGAGAGAGTAGGCAGATCAAAACAAGAAGACATGTAGCCGACAGAGGAGAAAGACGCAGAGCTGCTAGTTGGGAACCTTGATGTTAGGTCACAAACCTCATGGTAAAATATTAAGATGTAAGAGCTAGCTAGAAATATGCATCTGCCAAGCAGTGATTTAATTAATACAGACTTCTGTGTGATTATTTTGGGAGTCTGCGTGGTCAGGAAATGAATAAATGGCCTCAGCCAACAAATTGGCACACCAATGTAATCAACTATATCCATGTAGAACTGGAGAAAATTTAAAATGGCTTTTTGGTAGCAACATTTTCCTGGGTGGGCTCTGTTTTCTAGAAGCAAGCAGAGGCATGATTCTTTCATGAGAAGACTTCCTGACTCAGTGGTAGGAGCAAAAACCACATGGCTCCTTTAAGAAGGCTCCCTGGATCGCCAGCACAAATGGCTCTGACTCTTTTAGAGGTCCAGCTATAGAGCATTTAAATGAGGTCTGTGAGCAGAGTGCTTCAACTTGCTTAATGGCAACATAGACCTGCTGTGTGCCTAAAAATGGGGCAATGTACATGGATCTCAGAGGCAGCGAACATGCCTCTGCCATGTTGGACTGGATGGAGCAAGCAGGCAGGGCCCAAGCCATGTGTACTTAGCATTAAAAAAATGGCACTTTTGGTTAGAAAATAATTATAGATACATAATAGAGACAGATTCATATTAAAAAAAAGACATCTACATGGGTCACACTGTTGGATAAATGTACTTAGGTTTGGGAGAGGAAGAAGAATATAGACAGTTATAAAAAGAAGTAAATGGTTTTAAAACTTAAAACAAAGTCTTTAAAGAGACAGAGTATAGAGAGACATAGATTAAAGGGGTAAAGAAAAAAGCCATGTAAAGATGAAATATAAACAGAGAGTCTAGATTATGTATATTATGTGTTTTCTTTGATTTTTTTACTGTGAAGGAGCTAAGTACAGAGAGACATTTCATTGTACAGGCTACTAAGCTAAACCAATTATGTTTTAGAGGTATCTTGACTTCAAATTTTTGGGTCTAAGGATTTGTTGCTTTGGAAAAAGAGGTTCTTCTTTTGTTTCCACAGAAGATGAGAACCTATGGATTCCTTCCAGACTAATGTGCTGTCATGGACCAAGACCCCCCAAAAGGTTTCCATAAACACCCCCAAAAACTACTTCGTACAACAAAAAGCAGGAAACGATTTGGAAAAAATTATGTTCAAATTCTCAAATAGTGTTTATAAATGTTTGATTACATTTAAAGGGAGATATGCTAAAGAGATGGATACTTTGCATTGGTATGGATCTTGGTTTATTGATAAAAATTTAAGATTAATTTTGCTCTCTCTATATTTCTGCTTTTGATTAAGGTATTGTGTTTTTGCAGCTCATTTAAAATGTAATGTATAATTAAGAAATGCAGGTTAATAGATAGTCATCTATAATAGTAAAACTGTAGTTGTGTTAGGTTAGTTAGATTTTCTAGAGATATAGAGATGTATTTCAGTTAGATAGGTATTCTTCAAATCTTTCAGAGACTTTCAGAATATGTCATTTAAAATGTTTTAAGAACTTAGACTTGACTTCAGAATTTGGGTCTAAAAACATGTTGCTTGGGAAAAGAGGTTCTTCTTTTGTTTTCATAGAAGATGAGAACCTGTGGATTGCATCCAGGCGAATGTGGTTTCATGGACCAAGGCCTCCTGCAAAGTTGCAGAGAACACCGGCAAAAAATTACTTCACTCAACTGCTGACTGAGATGAACCTAGCACACAGGATATACCATGAAAGACTTAATTAATGGCATCCCCTAACAGCAGGAAACAGTATGGACAAAACTATGCCCATATTCCCAAATATTGTTTATAATTGTTTGTTTACATTTAAAGAGGGATATGATACAGGTATGAATAATTTGCATTGGTATGAATCTTGGTTTATTGATACAAATTTAAGGTCAGTCTTGTTATATGTATATTTCTGCTCTTGATTAAGGTATTGTGATTGTGTAGCTCATTTAAAAATATAATGTATAACTAAGAAATATAAGTTAATAAATACCTATAATATCTACAATAGTTAAGTTTGTAGTTATGTTAGATTTTCTAGATGTATAGAGATATATTTCAGTTAGTTATGTATTCTTCAAATCTTTCAGAGATCTTCAGAATATGGGATTTAAAATGTTTAAAAACTTAAGATTTTTCATGACAATGACACACACCTGCTCCTGGCAGTACCAAGCTACTTCAAGAGGATGATGGGCATTGAAGAGGCTCCTTATGGAGTTGGTTAGCTATTTAGGCAAGAAACTGCTCTTGCCTGAACTGCTTCACTGGACACGTAGGACCCACAGAGAAATAACTGCTGAACTTGCCTAAAGGTGAGATGATCCTTCGGTGTTCCTGCTTCATGAAAGAGTCTGTGAGACATTCTCTAAAATACAGAAGAAAGTAACTGAACTGTCTTTGAAATTTCCTGTTTCATGGAAAAGTCTGCTGGAATACTATGGGCCTGTAGGCTAATGATTGATGTCCCAATATTACAGAAGAACTTTAGGTCACTGTTCAAGCACTGTTATGTCTCTGTCAATTCTAGAGTTTTTGAAGTTGCTTACAATGTACTTCCTGTTAACTTAGATAATATTGTATACTTCTGGGGTCTTTGATGGAGTTGAAGAATAGATAGTTATAATTATAGTTTTCCTTAGTTATAAAAGATAAAGCAGATATAAATATTGTAACTGTAATTCTTGCTTGATACATGTTTTGTTATATGCAATTTACTATATTTAGTTAAAACCTTCCATTTTATTTAAACAGAAAAGGGAAAATGGTGTGGGAAGTTCTGTCTATGTGTTGCATTTATTGGTTAATGAATATATCTCTTTTGGCCAGTGGCTTAGCAGAATAGGTCAAGGTGGGAGTTCCAAGCAGATAGAGGATATAGAACATAGGCAGAGTCAGAGAGAAGTAATGTAGAGACCGCTGGGAACAGAAGCCTCCATTGGAACCTGCTGAAACTTTGCCAGCAGGCTATGACCTCGTGGTGATACACAGATCAATGGAGATGGGTTAGCTTCGGATATAAGAGCAAGCTAGAAATATGCTTAAGTTATTGACCAAATAGTATTGCAAATAATATAGTTTCTGAGTGATTATTTCATGGTCTGAGCAGTCAGTCAGGAATGAACAAGCAGCCTCTGCCAATATATAGCAGAAAGTTGAAGGACGAGCTAGTTGATATTTTGAGACACCATTATAAGACCCTCATTCCTATTAACATGAGAAGTGCCCTCAGCCCCTCAGCTCAGCATCGTAATCCCATCTCTCAAGAAGCGGAAACAGGGGGATTTCAAGTACATGGCCAGACAGGAGCACACACACCCCCACACCACACACACATACACACACACACACACACACACACACATACACACACATGCACGCACACACGCGCACACACACGTTTGCACCAGGAGATGCAGGGAGGGAGAATAAATGTGGTGGTTTTAATGAGAATGGCCCCCAGGCTCATATTGTATGTTTTGTCCCTAGTTGGTAGAGCTGTTTGCAAAAAATGAGGAGGTGTAGCCTTATTGGAGGATATATGTCACTCAAGACATAATTCCAGTTGGATCTTTTTCTGTGTGTGTCTCATGGTTGTTATCTGAACGTGTAAGCTCTCAACTACTGCTCCAATACCATGCCTGCCTGCCTGCTGTCATGCTCCCTGACAATGGTCATGGACTCAGCCTCTGAAACTGTAAGCAAGACCCCAATAAACCCTTTCTTCTATAAGTTGCCTTGGTCATGATGTCTCTTTATAGCAGTAAAACTGTATCCAAGAGAGAGAGAGAGAGAGAGAGAGAGAGAGAGAGAGAGAGAGAGAGAGAGAGAGAGAGGAGACTCAGGTTCTTAAAGGTCAAGTTCTTAGTACTATTACTTTGTTTACATCCTAATTTTGAAGGAGATGTATTCACTCTGCAGCATCTTCCAAAGTCCGATTAAATGCCTTTCCTCTGATAAACATCCTAACATCTTGGTCCCCAAATGTATTAACTCCTTGTCTCATTTATATGACAAAATATCTGGCAAAGGCAACTTAAGGCAGGAAGGGTTTGTTTTGGCTTACAATTTCAGGTCACATAGGGAAAGTACGACATCAAGGTCCTGAAGATACTACTCACATTGCATCCATTCTCAGGAAGCAGAGAGTGGTAAATATTGGTACTTGGCTCACTTTCTCCCTTTTATTCAGTCTGTCAATTAATCTAACCCTTAAAAATATCTCCCAGACATTCCCAGAGATTTATTTCTAAGTTGATTATAGACCCTCTCAAATTGGCAATCAGTATAAATCACCAAATTAAGTAAAAACTTACCAAATGGATTGGGATACCTCAAAACTGACCCGGAAAAAAAAAGGATTTGTGTATATGTGATTTCTTAAGGAAGTGTGCTCAAGGGAAGATGGCGAAAGACTTGGCGAAGTAGGTCAAGGCTGAACATCATTTCAAGAGATGCTTCAGAGAGTACTTTAAACTGACCCTAAAGAAGAACTGTGGAGTAAGATATTTCTCAACTATTCTTGTGCCTTGAATAATAGTTGGGCCTTCATATTTTTAAAGCCTTGAGTTGTTGGATGACCAGTTTTGAGAAGAATGCTGGTCATTATCTGCCTTCCTTCCATGAAGGCAAAGTGGCATTAGGTGCCTTTAGGTAACCTTCTGAACAAAAACAATATACAAACTATTACATACAAAAGCACAGAAAGCAGCTATGGGGGTGGTTTATATCTATAAACTTAATACTTGGGAAGCTGAGGCAGTAGGATTGTAAGTTGGAGGTTAGATTTTTCTTCTTTTTTTATTGTCTTTATTGAGCTATACATTTTTCTCTGTTACCACCCCCCTTTCTCCCCTCTCCCCCTCCCCTTCATCTTGACCCCCATTCTCAGAGGTTGGCTTTTTTTATATAGAAAGTTCTAGAAAAATCCATGTTACATAACAGGACCCTGTCTCTAACAAGCAAGCAAGCAAACAAACATTTTCTCAAGGGAGAGAACACAAAATTGGTGAGTGGAGTCTTAATTCCAGGTGTCATTTCCTTTTGTGTGTGATTGCCATGAGTCATATACCACCTTATGTTTTTCAAATGTCATTGGATGGAAAGAGTTCTGGGAATGAACACTGGCTTGTTATTAATTAATCTGGAGAAACATGATCATATGACCAAACCTCACTTGGTGTCAGGTTGTGCTTCTTTAAATAAGCAAAGTTCTAACAGATTATTGTTCTTCAAATTAACAAGGTTTCATGGGAAGTTAGTACATAACAGCTTCTCCATTAAGGTTAAATCTAAAATCACCCTATTTTGCCAGCCTCTGCTAACCTTTTGTTCTTCTAACATGCTGTAGTTTTAGATTCAACTATGTAACACAGAGAAATGAATTATGAGCTCCTATATTTAGTATGACTAAATATCATTGACAAATGATGTATAAAGACTGAATCAGGTTACATGGGCCTCCGTTACTTTAATAATAATGGCACTTGGGACTGGATTATTCTTTGTCATGGTGGCCTTACTGTACACTGCACCATGCTTAACAGCATCATTAGCCCCTACTTACTACATCTTAATGCATTCCTAAATTGTACAAACAGAAAATGACTCCAAAGATTGGAAAATGTGCCCCTTGAGGAGCAAAATGACTCCTGGTGGAGAATCATTGGATTCTGGAAATGCTCAGAATCTTGTCAGAGTTGATCGCAACTATGGAAGCTGTGCAGGTCTGTAAACAGAGATACTCTGTTAATGTTGAAAATAGAACTTCCTTCTCCTCTTTAAATAATATGGTTTTTCCTAGATTGTGAGGATTTTTTCCTTTTATTTTTGAGAGGGGGTAGTTTTTTTTGTTTTATTTTGGACATTGGAAAACATTGAGTGGGGGAACTTCATATATTTCAAATGAAGGAATTTGAGGAACTGCATGCTGTGAGCAAGGTGTGGGTCTTGGTGACCTAGAGAATGCACATTTTTTTTTTTTGGCCTGGATCTTCAAAGAAGCCACGGTTTGAATTAGGATTGCTTTATTTAATCTGTCATCTTGGAGGCAGCTGTTGAAATACTATAATACTTGATAATGATCGATTGTTTCCTACATAGCATTTTTGTTGGAAACTAGAAGACTACAATGAATGTTATTGACGGAGACAAGATGTGCCAACCTCCTTTCTTTTTTTTTTTAAATTTATTTATTATTTATACAATATTCTGTGTGTATGTCTGCAGGCCAGAAGAGGGCACCAGACCCCATTACAGATGGTTGTGAGCCACCATGTGGTTGCTGGGAATTGAACTCAGGACCTTTGGAAGAGCAGGCAGTGCTCTTAACCTCTGAGCCATCTCTCCAGCCCCCAACCTCCTTTCTATAAGGAAAGATTGGCAGTGCTTTGTGACTGTGATTCTAATGAGGCATATTTGGGACTGGATATTTCCATCTAAAACACTGTCCAATAATCTTACCTCTACATGACCTATCAGTTCCAATTTCAATTTGTTTCAATCATCCTTGTCAAAGAGAAAGTCAAAGTAATTGAAATCATTAAATTACTATAATTGCAACTTAATACTAATCCAATAATTATCCTCTGAATTCAGTTTTCAGCACTGAGTATTTATGTCTCTATTAGAAGCAGACAGAATTGAAAGATAATATTGAACAAAGCAAACGATAGCTCAGGCATTTGAACTGATAAACGGATGATACTTTCTCATGCTAGAAAAATACATTACCAGTTTTCCAATTCTCCTCGTGTGATGATAGTTAACTGCCAACGGAAAGACAACTTTTTATGGGGGTCTTCGTATCTGGACCCCTGTGAAAAGTGAGAAGCGGTGAGAAGGCAGATGCGATGATGCTACGGCAATTATGTATCTCATACTTGCCCGCAGCCCACCTCGGACATCTTGTAGTCTTCTCTTGATTCCTTTTGTGACCTCCTCTGCCACCATATCTCCCTAGCTTCACCTCATTGTTGCCCACACAGTTTAAAATGAGGTGGCTATATGACAACTCTTTACTTCTTTCCTTTTGCCTGGATTTTCACACAGATAGGTGTCCCTCTCTCTTGCTGATATGCTTCAGCTGGCACGGATTCACCATAATAGTCTCTTGTTAATTCCTAGTTGAGTTCAGTTAAGTGATTATCCCACATTAGTTTGCTGTTAAAAATATCCTTCTAAGAAAACCAGGGAAGTAACTCCCATAAATAGAGCAGAGCCACACTTGCTGTTCTGGGAGAGGTGGGAATTAGAGTTCCAGGGTCATGGGACCCTTCTCAGCTCAGGTCCTCCATAAGTTCGAGTGGTTCCAAGTAATACTATAGGAGTTCACCTTTATTTAAAGTCCCCTTTCTGGGGATTTCAGTTGTTTACTGCTAACCAGGGTCTACAAGTACTAGATGGAAAAATCTCAGAAACAGTTCATGTTTTAAATCACATAGCATTCTGAGTCACGTGAAGAAAGTCTAGCACTTTTGAATGAAGGATATGTGTCATTCCTTTACTCTGTAATCTGCTAGCCTGCTGACCATGGATATTAGATAAACTGTTGTGGAATAGCAGTGTTTATGTTCAGGTAACACTTATTTTACTTAACTGTATCCTGGAAGCACAAGTGTAATGATAATAGCAATCCTAATATACCAAAGAGAAGTTATAAAGGCCTTCCTTTAAACGAACAAGTAAGAAAGTTTCTGATTTAATAAGGAAAAGGAAAAAAGATGTTGATGTTGCTGATATACAGAGTATAATATATTTGAAGAGTCTGCCCCACACCACCCAGCTTGCTTCTTCTGAATCCATCATTTTGATAAGAAGCACTGCCAGAATGTCTGATAAACTGCCCTACAAAGTCACAGAGCTCATTCTGGTTGCCTGGGAGCAAAAGGTCCTAGACACTGTCAAGAATGACGTGCTAGATTAGATGTGCATAAGGGAGACATACTCAACCTCCAAGTGACTGCTGCTACATTATTAGCAGCCTGCGGGTGACTGTGGAAATTGTTGTCCTCAGGTGGCCCTGAGTCATGAGTTGTGGCTGTCCAGATGCAACATATTCTCTACTTAGGATCATTATAGCCAAGGCTGACACCAGTGTACGACTAGAATGGTGAAACAGCTAAAGAGAACCTGTGGTACATTGAGCAGATGCTACGTTTTAAAGGACAGACTCTCTACCATGATTCTGGATGATGGTGGTGACCTTACCAACCTCAGTCACATCAAGTACCCACAGCTTCTGTTGAGCATCCAAGGAAATCTCTGAGAACACAGTGATCAGGATCACAGCCTCTACAAGATCATGACCAAAAGTGTCTGCCAACAATGTCAATGATTTCATTGCCAATAGCAAGTTTTCCAACCTCTATGAATGCCCGGTATCCTTCATAGATGACAACAAGCAGGCCACAGATGTGTTGATTAGAGGCAAGGTGGTGTGTTATCAGGTTACAACAATGTAAGAGAGGGTTGTGTACAGGTCCTGAAAAGCTGTGAGGCTCAATTTCATCATTAATGAGACTGAGCCTCTCAATGCACTACAGGACAGCTTCCATGGAGCGCCAAGGTGTGACACCATAAATGAAGCCTGTAAGGAGGAAAGCATCTTTCTCCCGACTCTAGGCTGTGTTGCTATCATCCTAGGCCAGTACTTTGTGTTTTCATGTTTGTTTCTGAGGCAGGGCCTCAGTCTGTAGCCCTAGCTGCCTCAGAAATCACTATGTAGACCATGATTTGACCAGCACTTTGGACAGGTGAAGGATGATGTCACGGTGTGAAACAGTGGATATTTCGATTTGAAAACTGATATGCAGTGGCTCAGCAAGAATACTGTGGAGAAGGTGAGCATCAAGCCACAGATGGCCCACTACTACCTGAAGAGTAGACACTAGATCTTCCACCTGACTGAGGGTTGGATAGTCAACCTGGGGGTTGTGCCATGGGCCACACTAAGTTGTGGCACAGACTGAGAGCTGTGGAGCCGTGCAGACAACTAAATTGTTGGGGCATTCTTCTGCCTAAGAAGAAAAACGAGGCAATGGCTAAAGGCCATCTGGGTAGGATTAATATGAAGCAAACTGATTGGACAAAGAAGCAAGCCCAGTACTTCAGCATGTCTGTAATGGCCTCTTCAAGCCTGGTCACTACTGCTACTGAGAGCCAGGACTACCCTTCACCTTCCAGCTTCCATTAATATACCAGGCTCTATCTCACTCCTCCAAGAGTAAATAGCACCAATTTTGCAACTGCTTTGTCAATATCCCTCCCTGAGACTGGTCACTCAGTTGTTGGCCTCTGTTATATCCTTCATAACGCTCCAAATGTGGCAAGAGGAACTAAAAGGCCCCAGTCAAGGTAGAAGTACAAGGTAAGCATCTACTGTGAATTATGAACTTAGGGACCTTGGAGTGCTATAAAGGTAGAAGTGGTTAATGATGTTCATAAGCCTCTGCACTATTCTATTCAGACCATTATTTGGCCTTTAGACCCAAGTGTTGATTTACAGATACACTGCTTTCTCGGCACATGGTCAAAGGAAAGAGAGCTATTGGAGCTTGAATGTTTCAGAGAGCTCTTGTCACTTAGTGCTGTGTCTGCTTTTAATTTTCAGAATACTGAGGTTGATACGTTTAGGCCTTATTGCACAGAGTTAGAATAACTAAGAAAAGGCAATAGAAGTCATAGCCAGAGGTTGGGAGAGGTGAGACAAATGGAAATAGGCATAGATCTGCTACTATTTTGTAATCTGGCAGTTTCTAGCACATCTAGGTGACAAAGAGTATATTTTGTATGTATGTGTGTATGTATGTATGTATTTATGTAGCACATCTAGGTGACAAAGAGAATATTTTGTATGTATGTATGTATGTATTTATGTAGCACATCGAGGTGACAAAGAGAATATTTTGTATGTATGTATGTATTTATCTATTTATGCTAGTTTACAATGTTTAGAATGTTAAATGGGTACAGGAAGTTACATAGATAAAATATGCGCTTACAATGCAAGCTTTTTGTTTTTTATTGCTTTTATTGAGGTATACATTTTTGCCACTCCCCTCTTTTTCCTCCCCCCTCTTCTTCTACCCTCTTTCATGGTCCACATGCTCCCAATTTACTCAGAAGACCTTGTCTTTTTCTACTTCCCATGTAGATTAGATCCAGGTATGTCTCTCTTAGGGTCCTCATTGTTGTCCAGCTTTTCTGGAATCGTGAATTGTAAGCTGATTTTGATTTGCTTTATGTCTTAGTGAGTCATATTATATTTGTCTTTCTGAGTTTGGTTTAACCACTCAATATGATATTTTCTAGATCCATCCATCCATTTGCCAGCAAATTTCAAAATATCATTTTTTTTTTCTGCTGTGTAGTACTCCATTGTGTAAATATACCACATCTTTACTTATTCTTCAGTTGAGGGCCATTAGGTTGTTTCCAGGTTCTGGCTATGACAAATAATGCTACTATGAACATAGTTGAGCACAAGTCCTTGTGGTACAATTGAGCATCCTTTGGGTATATAACCAAAAGCAGTATTGCTCGGTCTTGAAACAGGTTGTTTACTAATTTTCTGAGAAATCACCATACTGATTTCCAAATGTACTGTGCATCTCCCACCAGCAATGGAGGAATGTTCCCTTTACCCCACATCCTCTCCAGCATAAGTTGTCATCAGTGTTTTTGATCTTAGCCATTCTTACAGGTGTAAGATGGAATCTCAGAATTGTTTTGATTTGCATTTCTTTGATGGCAAAGGATGTTGAGCATTTCTTTAAGTGTCTTCCTGCCATGTTAGATTCATCCATTGAGAGTTCTCTGTTTAGGTCTGTACCCCATTTTTATTGAATTATTTGTTCTTTTGATGATCAATTTTTGAGTTCTTTGTATATTTTCAAGATCAGATCTCTGTTCGATGTGGGGTTGGTGAAGATCTTTTTCCATTCAGTAGGATGTCATTTTGTCTTGTTGACCATGTCCTTTGCTTTACAGAAGCTTCTCAGTTTCAGGAGGTCCCATTTACTAATTGTTTCTCACAGTGTCTGTGCTACTGGGGTTATATTTAGGAAGTAAGCTCCCGTGCTAATGCATTCCAGTGTACTGTCCACTTTCTTTTCTATGAGGTTCAAGGTGATTGGATTTATGTTGAGGTCCTTGATCCATTTGGACTTGAGTTTTGTACATGCCAATAGATATAGATCTATTTCAATTCTACATGCTGATATTCAGTTATGGCAGCAACGTTTGTTGAATATGCTTTCTTTTCTCCATTTAATTGTTTTTACTTCTTTGTCAAAACTCAGGTGTTCTTAGGTGTATGGATTGATATCGGGGTCTTTGATTTGGTTCCAATGATCCTCCTGTCTGTTTGTCCCAATCAGGCTGTTTTCAGTACTGTAGTTCTGTGGTAAACTTTGAAGTCAGGAATTGTGATGCCTCTAAAAGTTCCTTTATTGTACAGAATTGTTTTGGCTATTCTGTTTTTCCTTTTTGTTTTTCCATACGAAATTGAGTATTTTTCTTTCAAGATCTGTGAAGAATTTTTGCTGGGATTTTTTATGGGTATTGCATTGAATTTATAGATTGCTTTTGGTAAGATTGCCATTTTTTTCTATGTTAATACTACCTACCCAAGAGCATGGGAGATCTTTCTATTTTCCGGTGTATTTTTCAATTTCTTTCTTCAAAGATTTAAAGTTCTTGTCATATAGGTCTTCCACTTGTTTGATTAGAGTTACTCCACATTATTTTATGCTATTTGTGGCTATTGTGAAGGATGATGTTTCTCTGATTTCTTTCTCAACCCATTTATCATCTGTATAAATGAGGACTACTGATTTTGTTGCGTTAATCTTGTTTCCTGCTATGTTACTGAAGGTGTACAAAACAAATGGTTTTTTAAAAAGAGATCATATTCAAATAGATTTTATTAAGATTTATTGTTAAACTTGTTCTATTTATTATTAATTTTGTTATTAACTTTTTACTGTCTATATATATTTTACACTTTATCATTCCATTCAGTAGGATGTCATTTTGTCTTTTCTATGAGGTTCAAGGTGATTGGATTTATGTTCAGGTCTTTGATCCATTTGGACTTGAGTTTTGTACATGCCAATAGATATAGATCTATTTCAATTCTACTGTATATATATATATATACTGTATATATATATTCAATTCTTCTGTATATATATATATATATATATATATATATATATACAGAAGAAAAACTAGTATACTTAGGATTTTTGTATTAGCTGCAGTTATAAACTCCCATTAGGCTGGATAGGTAAGTGTCTGGGTTCCTACTTAGACGGCTCACCTCTCTAAGCCCTTGTCTGGGGAGGAAGATCCCACTTTCCCAATCCCACTCACCAAGCCCTGGGGACTCCAAGCTGACTTCACACACCCGCTACCATCCACCACTGCATCTGTAACCACTGGAGACATGGCCCAGACTTCCCCTGGTGAGGCAAGCCTCTGGGTTCCTGCTTGTACGGCTTAGCTTTCTAGGCCCTTGACATGGGAGGAACATCCCATTCTCCTACCCCCACCCATGAAGCCCTGGAGACCCCAAGCAGTTTCCTCACACCTGCTGTCATCCTCCACCATACCTCTGATTACCTGGGCCTTTGCCCAGACTGCCCCTGGAGAGGATCCCCTAGGCCTTATCAGCATCCACTAGAGGCATGGACCCTCCTGCAACCAGAGGAAGAGCGACCACCTAAGCCACAGGCCCTACCGTCACCTATTGGAGGAAGAGGGATCCCCTGAAGCACAGAACCTACCTGCACCCGCTGGAGAAAGAAGTGAACAGAGAGCAGTGTTAAAACAAATCCAATAACAAAAAGATCGTTATGGTACCATCAGAACCTAGTGGTACTACAACAGGAAGACTTTAATGTCCTAATCCAGAAGAAGTAGAAGAAAATGAAAATATAACTGTAGGAAGACGATAGAGACCCTTAAAAGTGAAATGGGAAATTTCCTTAAAGAAATGGAGAAAAGACAAACAAAAAAGTGGAAGAGATTAATAAATCTCTTAAAGATACCCAAGAAAAAGCAATCAAATAGGTAAAGCAATCAATTCTACGAGTTCAAGACTTGAAAAACTGAAATAGAGACAATAAAGAAAACACAAACTGAAGGAATTTTTGTAATGGAAAATCTGGGTAAATGAACAAGAACTACGCACACAAGCATAACCAAAAGATTACAAGAGATGGACGAGAGAATCTCAGGAATTGGGGGTATCATAGATGAATTACATTCATCTGTTAAAGAAATCATTAAATCCAACAAATTCCTAACATAAAACATCCAGGAAATCTGGGACACCATGAAAATATGAAATCCAAAAATAATAGGGATAGAATAAGGAGAAGTTCAACTCAAAGACACAGTAAATATACTCAACAAAATCATATAAGAAAATTTTCCCAACCTAAAGAAGGATATACCTATGAAGGTACAAAAAGCTTACAGAATACCAGACTGGACCAAAAAAGAAATTCTCTTCACCATATAATAATGAAAACACTAAACATACAGAATAAAGAAAGAATATTAAGAGCTGCGAAGGATAAAGGCCAAGTAACATATAAAGTCAGACCCATCAGAATTACACCCGACTTCTCAATGGAAACTCTGAAAGTCAGAAGATCCAGGTTAGATATGCTGCAGACACTAAGTGACCACGGATGCAAACCCAGACTACTACTATACACAGCAAAGGTTTCAATCACCATAGATGGAGAAAACAAGATCTTCTATGATGAAACAAAATTTAAACATTACTTACCACAATTCCAATATTACAGAAAGTACTAGAGGGAAAACTTCAACCAATCAACCAACCAACCAACCAACCAACCAACCAACCAACCAAGGAAGCAAGCTGCACTCACGGAAACACAGACTACAAGTAACATATCACACTTCACACTAACAAACCCCAAGGAAGGGAAACACATAAATACTACCACTGAAAAATAACAGGAATAAACAATCACTGGTCACTAATATCTCTTAACATCAATGGACTCAATTTCCCTATAAAAAAACACAAATTAACAGAATGGATATCAAAGCAGGATACATCCTTCTGCTGCATATAAGAAACATAACCAAACCTCAGAGTAAATCAATCAAATTAAGAAATAAGCAGATGTAGCTATTCTAATATCTAAGAAAATAGACTTCAAGCTAAGGTCAACCCAAAAAGATGGAGAAAGACACTTCATACTCATCACAGGAAAAATCCATCAAGATGAAGTCTCAATTCAGAACATCTATGCCCCAAATACAAGAACACTCACATATGTAAAAGAAACATTACTAAAGCTTAAATCACACATCAAATTCCACACATTAATAGTCCACTCATCCCAATGGACAGGTCAACCAGACAGAACCTTAACAGAGGAAATAAAAGAACTAACAGATGTAATGACTCAAATGGGCTTAATAGATATCTATAGAATGTTTCACTCAAACACAAAAGAAAATACTTTCTTCTCAGCACCTTGTGGAGCCTGCTCTAAAACTGGCCCATACTCGGTAACAAAGCAAATCTCAACAGATACAAAATCAATTGGAATAACCCTATGAATCTTATTGGATCACCATGGCTTAAAGTTAGAATTCAACTACAACACTAATCACAGAAAGCCTACAAATTCATAGAAACTGAACAGTGCTCAATGGAATCACCCCTGGGTCAAGAAAGAAATAAAGGAAAAAATTAAAGACTTCTTGGAAGTCAATGAAAATGAGTGCACTATATACCCAATCTTATGGAACACTTTGAAAACAGTGCTAAGAGGAAAGTTTATAGCACTAAGTGCCTATATAAAGAGTCTGGAGAAATTTTACACTAGCAACTTAACAGCCCATCTGAAAGTTCTAGAACAAAAAGAAGCAAACTCACCCAGGAGTAGAAGACACTAGGAAACAATTAAATTGAGGGCTGAAATCAATAAAATAGAAACAACGAAAGAAATACAAAGAATCAATGAGACAAAGAGCTGGTTCTTTGAGAAAATCAACAAGATAGAAAAACCCTCATCCAAATTAACCAAAAGGCAGAGAGGGAATATGCAAATTAACAGGAATCCACAAGGTTGATCCCAGCTAAGACTCTAAACAACAGTGGAGAGGATGCCTAAACTGGCCTTCCCCTGTAATCAGGTTGATGATTACCTTAACTGTCATCATAGAACCTTCAACCAGACACTGATGGAAGCAGGTGCAGAGATCTACAGTGAAGCACTGGGCTGAGCTATCTGAGACCAATCCAAGAGAGGAAGGAATGATAATATGGGGGTACCCACAGAAACAGCTGACCTTAGCTAGTGGGAGCTCACTGACTGATAGCTGGGGAGCCTGCATAGGATCAAACTAGGCCCATTGAATATGGAGGACCGTTGTGAGGCTTGGGCAGTCAGTGGGACCAGGATTTATCCCTAGTGCTTGAACTGGCATCTAGAAGTACATTTTCTTTGGAGGGATACCTTGCTCAGCCACCTAGATATAGGTGAGAGGACCTTGGTCTTACCTCCAAGTGAAGTATGAGACTTTGTTGATTCCCCATGGGAAGTCTTTCCCTTTCTGAGGAGTGGATGGGTGCGGGGTAGAGAGAAGGGTAGAGTGGGAGGAGGGGAAAGAGTAGGAATGGAGATAGCTATGTAAAATGCGAAAAGATTGTATTAAAATTTTTAATTAAAAAAAGAAACAAAGAAAGAAATAATAAAGTCCCATTAGGAATCTTAGAAGGGAGACAATTGTGTTTGAAAAGTACTGATTTAGTACATTTTCCTTGTTTCCCAAATGAGGAAGGGAGGTGCAGAGAGGTTCAGACACAGGTTTCCAGTCTCATTGTTCATTTCTGACAGGGCCAAGGCTTCCGCTGGCCCAGGGCTTTTTCCCAACAGCCCTCCTAACTACCCTGGCAAGGTTTCTCGCAGGCATTTTTCACAGCCTAAAGCAGGTAGGCATTTCCTTATGATCAGTGTCCCAAATCAGTCCAAAGTACTTGCTTTATCATTCCTGGTGAACCAAAGAGAATTCTAAAAGAAAACAAATTACATTTCAGTTAAGTTTACCTTTTCAGTTGAAGCCTCTTTATTTCTATCATTTCTCAAATTCCAGACTCCCTTTGCCCCCTTCAAACCCCATTACCAGTTGTTGTGAAGACCTATCAAGATATCTGTATCTATCTATCTATCTATCTATCTATCTATCTATCTATCTATCTATCCATCTATCTATCTATCTCTAATGTGCCAATAAACAAATCTTTTCACTTTTTTTCTTTCTTGTTTTGAGATTAGTTCTCACCATATAGACTACAATAGTCTGGAATTTAGTGTACCACCGTGGCCAGTCTTGAATTCGAAATCCTAAAACTTTGCAAAATGAGACTCTACCAGGTTATGAGAAGTAATTTTCCGAGCTTGAGGTTTGGCTACAACTTGGAGCCTTATCGGTCCTATCAAGCAGTCTCCTTTCTTTGCTATTTCCCAGCAAGCCAAAAGTCCCAGCTATCTTTGTGACACCACCATTCTTTGATTCAGCTAGTTATTCTGAGTTTTCCTATCCCATGTGATCTGACCAAACATCGATTGATTTGAAAAATATAGTAAGGAGGGTGAAGGAAAGATTGACAATAGGAAAATCTGCAAGGAAAGTACCTCGCTTAACAGCCAGCGGCAGACTCAACTGTAGATGGTATGAAGGTACATGCTATATATTTCTCCTACACACATCTAGCACAGATGTGACATCCTCTTCCTTGACTACAGGCACTTATAATGCACCATTGCTCTAACATCTGGATTTCCAGGTGTTGCAGTGAAACTCACATTTCACTTTCTCTTTCCCATAATCACATGGATTAAAGATCCATTGCTATCACAACTCTTACCAACCTGAAAAATTATATCTTCTTTTTTCTTGCTCCATTTTGGAGCTTTTTAACCTTTGTACTTAATGGAAGGACTTTTTTTTATTAATTGAACGTATTAATTTTTTTTTACATCCTGACCATAGTTTTCCCACCCTTCTTGCCTGTCATTTCCTTTATTCATCGCCCTCTCCCGCAATTTACTCCTCCTCTGTTTCTGTTCAGAAAGGTGCAGACCTCCCATAGGTGTCAACAAAGCGGGTCATATCAAGTTGAGGTAGGACAGAACTCCTCCCCTTTCATTAAGGCTTGGTAAGGCAACTCAGTATGAAGAATAGTTTTCCAGAGCCTATCAAAGCATAAGGGACAGGACCAGTTCCCTCTGTTAGGAGTTGCACAAGTAGACAAAGCTATACAACTGTCACACATATGTAGAGGGCCTAGGTCAGTCCCATGCAAACTCCTAAGCGGTTGGTCCAGTGTCTATGAGTGTCTATGATATCAAAATATCAAATAATCCAATTTGAAAATAGGGTACAGATCTAAACAGAGAATTATCAACAGAAGAATCTATTAAAAGATGCTCAACATCCTTAGCCGTCAAGGAAATGCAAATCAAAATGTTCTGCGATTTCATCTTACTCCTGTCAGAAAGGCTAAGATCAAAACACTAATGACAACTTATGCTTGTCATTAAGAGACCATATGGAATATGGAGTAAGGGGAGCCTTCCTCCAGTACTGGTGGGAGTACAAACTTGTTCAGCCACTTTGGAAATCTGTATGGTGGTTACTCAGAAAACTGGGAATCAATCTACCTTAAGACCCAGCTATATCACTTGTGGACATATTCCCAAATATGCTCAATCATACCACAAGGACACATGTTCATCTAAGTTCATAGTAGCATTATTTGTAATAACCAGAACCTGGAAATAACCTAGATGTCCCTCAACCAAAGAGTGGATAAAGAAAACATGGTACGTTTACACAATGGAGTATTACACAGCTGTTAAAAACAACGACATCAGGAAATTGGAGGGCAAATGGATGGAACTAGAAAAAATCATCCTGAATGAGGAAACTCAGACCCAGAAAGACAAACATAGTATGGTATGTACTCACTCATAAGTGGATATGAGCTGTAAAGTAAAAGATAACAATCCTGTAATCCACAGCCCCAGGGAAGCTAGGTAAGGAGGAGGGCCCAACAGAGAAAGGACTTTCTGGCTTCTCTTTAGCATATCTAAGCTCTTAGTGTGTGTGCTGTGCTCTGGGGCTATTTATTATCCAACAAAACAGTTAGTTGAACACAAGCATTTTGACACTTCAACAGTTAGTTTTCAGAGCCAAGGCTACCAAGTGACTAATATGTGGATAGCATATTATATATAGCATGGAGATGTTGGATAAGGGGACGAGTAATGTGCATGCTGGAATGGAGACAGACAATGCTAGATGTCATCATACTACTCAGAAAGTCGTGCAATTTAAACATTATGAGCTGTTTATTTTTGGACTTTCCATTTAAATGCTTTGAGCCATGGTTGGCCAAGCAAAGCTTCAAGTGTGATCAGAGAAAGCATATAGCAGAGGGAACTCCCATATACATAAGGCGGGAAACACATGAGTGGCTCTCCCGAGTGAAAGAGGAAAAGAATCATGGCATCAAAATGAAGGGACTGGGTTAGGGGAGTGAAATAAGAGAATGGAAAGAAAGAGAAGAGCCTAAAACAGAATGTTCTTTTTTTTTAAAATTTTTTTTTAAATATAATTTTTTATTGAAAAAAAAAAAGATTTCCGCCTCCTCCCCGCCTCCCATTTCCCTCCCCGTCTCCCTTTTCCCCCCTCCTCCCTCTCTTCTCCCCCTCCCCCCCACTCCTCTCCCCCTCCCTCTCCAGTCTGAGGGGCAGTCAGGGTTCCCTGCCCTGTGGAAAGTCCAAAGTCCTCCCCGCTCCATCTTGGTCTAGGAAGGTGGACATCCAAACTGGCTAGGCTCCCACAAAGCCAGAACATGAAGTAGGATCAAAACCCAGTGGCATTGTCCTTGGCTTCTCAGCAGCCCTCATTGTCCGCCATATTCAG